>NW_023493672.1:497500-617500 GCF_013265735.2 Oncorhynchus mykiss | reverse complement strand
GTGGTATACTGTAAACACCTTTATAGAGTGGTATACTGTAAACACCTTTATAGAGTGATACACTGAAGGACACCTTTATAGAGTGGTATACTGTAAACACCTTTATAGAGTGGTATACTGTAGGACACCTTTATAGAGTGGTGTACTGTAGGACACCTTTATAGAGTGGTATACTGTAAACACCTTTATAGAGTGGTGTACTGTAAACACCTTTATAGAGTGGAATACTGTAGGACACCTTTATAGAGTGGTATACTGTAGGACACCTTTATAGAGTGGTGTACTGTAAACACCTTTATAGAGTGGTATACTGTAAACACCTTTATAGAGTTGTATACTGTAGGACACCTTTATAGAGTGGTATACTGAGGGACACCTTTATAGAGTGGTGTACTGTAAACACCTTTATAGAGTGATACACTGAAGGACACCTTTATAGAGTGGTATACTGTAAACACCTTTATAGAATGGTGTACTGTAAACACCTTTATAGAGTGGTGTACTGTAAACACCTTTATAGAGTGGTATACTGTAGGACACCTTTATAGAGTGGTATACTGTAAACACCTTTATATAGTGGTATTCTGTAAACACCTTTATAGAGTGATACACTGAAGGACACCTTTATAGTGTGGTATACTGTAGGACACCTTTATAGAGTGGTATACTGTAAACACCTTTATAGAGTGGTGTACTGTAAACACCTTTATAGAGTGGAATACTGTAGGACACCTTTATAGAGTGGTATACTGTAGGACACCTTTATAGAGTGGTATACTGTAAACACCTTTATAGAGTGGTGTACTGTAAACACCTTTATAGAATCGTATACTGTAAACACCTTTATAGAGTGGTATACTGTAGGACACCTTTATAGAGTGGTATACTGTAAACACCTTTATAGAGTGGTATACTGTAAACACCTTTATAGAGTTGTATACTGTAGGACACCTTTATAGAGTGGTATACTGAAGGACACCTATATAGAGTGGTATACTGTAAACACCTTTATAGAGTGGTGTACTGTAAACACCTTTATAGAGTGGTATAATGTAGGACACCTTTATAGAGTGGTATACTGTAAACACCTTTATAGAGTGGTATAATGTAGGACACCTTTATAGAGTGGTATACTGTAAACACCTTTATAGAGTGATATGCTGTACGCCACCTTTATAGGGTGGTATACTGAAGAACACCTTTATAGAGTGGTATACTGTAAACACCTTCATAGAGTGATACACTGTAAACACCTTTATAGAGTGGTATACTGAAGTACACCTTTATAGAGTGGGATACTGTAAACACCTTTATAGAGTGGTACACTGTAAACACCTTACTAGAGTGGTATACTGAAGGACACCTTAATAGAGTGGTATACTGAAGGACACCTTTATAGAGTGTTATACTGTAGGACACCTTTATAGAGTGGTATACTGAAGGACACCTTTATAGAGTGTTATACTGTAGGACACCTTTATAGAGTGGTATACTGTAAACACCTTTATAGAGTGGTACACTGTAAACACCTTTATAGAGTGGTATACTGGACAGACCTTTATAGAGTGGTATACTGTAAACACCTTTATAGAGTGGTGTACTGTAAACACCTTTATAGAGTGGTGTACTGTAAACACCTTTATAGAGTGGTATACTGTAAACACCTTTATAGAGTGGTGTACTGTAAACACCTTTATAGAGTGGTATAATGTAAACACCTTCATAAAGTAATTCACTGTAAACACCTTTATAGAGTGGTATACTGAAGGACACCTTTATAGAGTGGTATACTGCAAACACCTTTATAGAGTGGTATACTGTAAACACCTTTATAGAGTGGTATTCTGTAAACACCTTTATAGAGTGATACACTGTAAACACCTTTATAGAGTGGTGTACTGTAAACACCTTTATAGAGTGATACACTGAAGGACACCTTTATAGAGTGGTATACTGTAAACACCTTTATAGAATGGTGTACTGTAAACACCTTTATAGACTGGTGTACTGTAAACACCTTTATAGAGTGGTATACTGTAGGACACCTTTATAGAGTGGTATACTGTAAACACCTTTATATAGTGGTATTCTGTAAACACCTTTATAGAGTGATACACTGAAGGACACCTTTATAGAGTGGTATACTGTAGGACACCTTTATAGAGTGGTATACTGTAAACACCTTTATAGAGTGGTGTACTGTAAACACCTTTATAGAGTGGAATACTGTAGGACACCTTTATAGAGTGGTATACTGTAGGACACCTTTATAGAGTGGTATACTGTAAACACCTTTATAGAGTGGTATACTGTAAACACCTTTATAGAGTGGTATACTGTAAACACCTTTATAGAGTTGTATACTGTAGGACACCGTTATAGAGTGGTATACTGAGGGACACCTTTATAGAGTGGTGTACTGTAAACACCTTTATAGAGTGATACACTGTAAACACCTTTATAGATTGATACACTGTAAAGACCTTTATAGAGTGGTATACTGTAAACACCTTTATAGAGTGGTATACTGTAAACACATTTATAGAGTGGTATACTGTAAACACCTTTATAGAGTGGTGTACTGGACAGACCTTTATAGAGTGTTATACTGTAAACACCTTTATAGAGTGGTATACTGAAGGACACCTTTATAGAGTGGTATACTGTAAACACCTTTATAGAGTGGTATACTGTAAACACCTTCATAGAGTGGTATACTGTAAACACCTTTATAGAGTGATACACTGAAGGACACCTTTATAGAGTGGTATACTGTAAACACCTTTATAGAATGGTGTACTGTAAACACCTTTATAGAGTGGTGTACTGTAAACACCTTTATAGAGTGGTATACTGTAGGACACCTTTATAGAGTGGTATACTGTAAACACCTTTATAGAGTGGTATACTGTAAACACCTTTATAGAGTGATACACTGAAGGACACCTTTATAGAGTAGTATACTGTAGGACACCTTTATAGAGTGGTATACTGTAAACACCTTTATAGAGTGGTGTACTGTAAACACCTTTATAGAGTGGTATACTGTAGGACACCTTTATAGAGTGGTATACAGTAGGACACCTTTATAGAGTGGTATACTGTAAACACCTTTATAGAGTGGTATACTGTAAACACCTTTATAGAGTGGTATACTGTAAACACCTTTATAGAGTTGTATACTGTAGGACACCTTTATAGAGTGGTATACTGAAGGACACCTTTATAGAGTGATACACTGTAAACACCTTTATAGAGTGATACACTGTAAAGACCTTTATAGAGTGGTATACTGTAAACACCTTTATAGAGTGGTGTACTGTATGACACCTTTATAGAGTGGTATACTGTAAACACCTTTATAGAGTTGTATACTGTAAACACCTTTATAGAGTGGTATACTGTAAACACCTTTATAGAGTGGTATAATGTAGGACACCTTTATAGAGTGGTATACTGTAAACACCTTTATAGAGTGATATGCTGTACGCCACCTTTATAGGGTGGTATACTGAAGAACACCTTTATAGAGTGGTATACTGTAAACACCTTCATAGAGTGATACACTGTAAACACCTTTATAGAGTGGTATACTGAAGTACACCTTTATAGAGTGGGATACTGTAAACACCTTTATAGAGTGGTACACTGTAAACACCTTACTAGAGTGGTATACTGAAGGACACCTTAATAGAGTGGTATACTGAAGGACACCTTTATAGAGTGTTATACTGTAGGACACCTTTATAGAGTGGTATACTGTAAACACCTTTATAGAGTGGTATACTGAAGGACACCTTTATAGCTTGGTATACTGTAAACACATTTATAGAGTGGTACACTGTAAACACCTTTATAGAGTGGTATACTGGACAGACCTTTATAGAGTGGTATACTGTAAACACCTTTATAGAGTGGTATACTGTAAACACCTTTATAGAGTGGTGTACTGTAAACACCTTTATAGAGTGGTATAATGTAAACACCTTCATAAAGTAATTCACTGTAAACACCTTTATAGACTGGTATACTGAAGGACACCTTTATAGAGTGGTATACTGCAAACACCTTTATAGAGTGGAATACTGTAAACACCTTTATAGAGTGGTATTCTGTAAACACCTTTATAGAGTGATACACTGTAAACACCTTTATAGAGTGGTATACTGGAAACACCTTTATAGACTGGTATACTGAAGGACACCTTTATAGAGTGGTATACTGCAAACACCTTTATAGAGTGGTATACTGTAAACACCTTTATAGAGTGGTATTCTGTAAACACCTTTATAGAGTGATACACTGTAAACACCTTTATAGAGTGGTGTACTGTAAACACCTTTATAGAGTGATACACTGAAGGACACCTTTATAGAGTGGTATACTGTAAACACCTTTATAGAATGGTGTACTGTAAACACCTTTATAGACTGGTGTACTGTAAACACCTTTATAGAGTGGTATACTGTAGGACACCTTTATAGAGTGGTATACTGTAAACACCTTTATATAGTGGTATTCTGTAAACACCTTTATAGAGTGATACACTGAAGGACACCTTTATAGAGTGGTATACTGTAGGACACCTTTATAGAGTGGTATACTGTAAACACCTTTATAGAGTGGTGTACTGTAAACACCTTTATAGAGTGGAATACTGTAGGACACCTTTATAGAGTGGTATACTGTAGGACACCTTTATAGAGTGGTATACTGTAAACACCTTTATAGAGTGGTATACTGTAAACACCTTTATAGAGTGGTATACTGTAAACACCTTTATAGAGTTGTATACTGTAGGACACCGTTATAGAGTGGTATACTGAGGGACACCTTTATAGAGTGGTGTACTGTAAACACCTTTATAGAGTGATACACTGTAAACACCTTTATAGATTGATACACTGTAAAGACCTTTATAGAGTGGTATACTGTAAACACCTTTATAGAGTGGTATACTGTAAACACATTTATAGAGTGGTATACTGTAAACACCTTTATAGAGTGGTGTACTGGACAGACCTTTATAGAGTGTTATACTGTAAACACCTTTATAGAGTGGTATACTGAAGGACACCTTTATAGAGTGGTATACTGTAAACACCTTTATAGAGTGGTATACTGTAAACACCTTCATAGAGTGGTATACTGTAAACACCTTTGTAGAGTGATACACTGAAGGACACCTTTATAGAGTGGTATACTGTAAACACCTTTATAGAATGGTGTACTGTAAACACCTTTATAGAGTGGTGTACTGTAAACACCTTTATAGAGTGGTATACTGTAGGACACCTTTATAGAGTGGTATACTGTAAACACCTTTATAGAGTGGTATACTGTAAACACCTTTATAGAGTGATACACTGAAGGACACCTTTATAGAGTGGTATACTGTAAACACCTTTATAGAGTGGTGTACTGTAAACACCTTTATAGAGTGGTATACTGTAGGACACCTTTATAGAGTGGTATACTGTAAACACCTTTATAGAGTGGTATACTGTAAACACCTTTATAGAGTGGTATACTGTAAACACCTTTATAGAGTTGTATACTGTAGGACACCTTTATAGAGTGGTATACTGAAGGACACCTTTATAGAGTGGTGTACTGTAAACACCTTTATAGAGTGATACACTGTAAAGACCTTTATAGAGTGGTATACTGTAAACACCTTTATAGAGTGGTATACTGTAAACACCTTTATAGAGTGATACACTGAAGGACACCTTTATAGAGTGGTATACTGTAGGACAACTTTATAGAGTGGTATACTGTAAACACCTTTATAGAGTGGTATACTTTAAACACCTTTATAGATTGGTATACTGTAAACACCTTTATAGAGTTGTATACTGTAGGACACCTTTATAGAGTGGTATACTGAAGGACACCTTTATAGAGTGATACACTGTAAACACCTTTATAGAGTGATACACTGTAAAGACCTTTATAGAGTGGTATACTGTAAACACCTTTATAGAGTGGTGTACTGTATGACACCTTTATAGAGTGGTATACTGTAAACACCTTTATAGAGTTGTATACTGTAAACACCTTTATAGAGTGGTATACTGTAAACACCTTTATAGAGTGGTATAATGTAGGACACCTTTATAGAGTGGTATACTGTAAACACCTTTATAGAGTGATATGCTGTACGCCACCTTTATAGGGTGGTATACTGAAGAACACCTTTATAGAGTGGTATACTGTAAACACCTTCATAGAGTGATACACTGTAAACACCTTTATAGAGTGGTATACTGAAGTACACCTTTATAGAGTGGGATACTGTAAACACCTTTATAGAGTGGTACACTGTAAACACCTTACTAGAGTGGTATACTGAAGGACACCTTAATAGAGTGGTATACTGAAGGACACCTTTATAGAGTGTTATACTGTAGGACACCTTTATAGAGTGGTATACTGTAAACACCTTTATAGAGTGGTATACTGAAGGACACCTTTATAGCTTGGTATACTGTAAACACATTTATAGAGTGGTACACTGTAAACACCTTTATAGAGTGGTATACTGGACAGACCTTTATAGAGTGGTGTACTGTAAACACCTTTATAGAGTGGTATACTGTAAACACCTTTATAGAGTGGTATACTGTAAACACCTTTATAGAGTGGTGTACTGTAAACACCTTTATAGAGTGGTATAATGTAAACACCTTCATAAAGTAATTCACTGTAAACACCTTTATAGACTGGTATACTGAAGGACACCTTTATAGAGTGGTATACTGCAAACACCTTTATAGAGTGGAATACTGTAAACACCTTTATAGAGTGGTATTCTGTAAACACCTTTATAGAGTGATACACTGTAAACACCTTTATAGAGTGGTATACTGGAAACACCTTTATAGACTGGTATACTGAAGGACACCTTTATAGAGTGGTATACTGCAAACACCTTTATAGAGTGGTATACTGTAAACACCTTTATAGAGTGGTATTCTGTAAACACCTTTATAGAGTGATACACTGTAAACACCTTTATAGAGTGGTATACTGTAAACACCTTTATAGAATGGTGTACTGTAAACACCTTTATAGAGTGGTGTACTGTAAACACCTTTATAGAGTGGTATACTGTAGGACACCTTTATAGAGTGGTATACTGTAAACACCTTTATATAGTGGTATTCTGTAAACACCTTTATAGAGTGATACACTGAAGGACAACTTTATAGAGTGGTATACTGTAGGACACCTTTATAGAGTGGTATACTGTAAACACCTTTATAGAGTGGTGTACTGTAAACACCTTTATAGAGTGGAATACTGTAGGACACCTTTATAGAGTGGTATACTGTAGGACACCTTTATAGAGTGGTATACTGTAAACACCTTTATAGAGTGGTATACTGTAAACACCTTTATAGAGTGGTATACTGTAAACACCTTTAGAGAGTTGTATACTGTAGGACACCGTTATAGAGTGGTATACTGAGGGACACCTTTATAGAGTGGTGTACTGTAAACACCTTTATAGAGTGATACACTGTAAACACCTTTATAGATTGATACACTGTAAAGACCTTTATAGAGTGGTGTACTGGACAGACCTTTATAGAGTGTTATACTGTAAACACCTTTATAGAGTGGTATACTGAAGGACACCTTTATAGAGTGGTATACTGTAAACACCTTTATAGAGTGGTATACTGTAAACACCTTCATAGAGTGGTATACTGTAAACACCTTTATAGAGTGATACACTGAAGGACACCTTTATAGAGTGGTATACTGTAAACACCTTTATAGAATGGTGTACTGTAAACACCTTTATAGAGTGGTGTACTGTAAACACCTTTATAGAGTGGTATACTGTAGGACACCTTTATAGAGTGGTATACTGTAAACACCTTTATAGAGTGGTATACTGTAAACACCTTTATAGAGTGATACACTGAAGGACACCTTTATAGAGTAGTATACTGTAGGACACCTTTATAGAGTGGTATACTGTAAACACCTTTATAGAGTGGTGTACTGTAAACACCTTTATAGAGTGGTATACTGTAGGACACCTTTATGGAGTGGTATACAGTAGGACACCTTTATAGAGTGGTATACTGTAAACACCTTTATAGAGTGGTATACTGTAAACACCTTTATAGAGTGGTATACTGTAAACACCTTTATAGAGTTGTATACTGTAGGACACCTTTATAGAGTGGTATACTGAAGGACACCTTTATAGAGTGGTGTACTGTAAACACCTTTATAGAGTGATACACTGTAAAGACCTTTATAGAGTGGTATACTGTATGACACCTTTATAGAGTGGTATACTGTAAACACCTTTATAGAGTTGTATACTGTAAACACCTTCATAGAGTGATACACTGTAAACACCTTTATAGAGTGGTATACTGAAGTACACCTTTATAGAGTGGTATACTGTAAACACCTTTATAGAGTGGTACACTGTAAACACCTTACTAGAGTGGTATACTGAAGGACACCTTAATAGAGTGGTATACTGAAGGACACCTTTATAGAGTGTTATACTGTAGGACACCTTTATAGAGTGGTATACTGTACACACCTTTATAGAGTGGTATACTGAAGGACACCTTTATAGCTTGGTATACTGTAAACACATTTATAGAGTGGTACACTGTAAACACCTTTATAGAGTGGTATACTGGACAGACCTTTATAGAGTGGTATACTGTAAACACCTTTATAGAGTGGTATACTGGACAGACCTTTATAGAGTGGAATACTGTAAACACCTTTATAGAGTGGTATACTGTAAACACCTTTATAGAGTGGTGTACTGTAAACACCTTTATAGAGTGGTATAATGTAAAAACCTTCATAAAGTAATTCACTGTAAACACCTTTATAGAGTGGTATACTGTAAACACCTTTATAGAGTGGTATACTGAAGGACACCTTTATAGAGTGTTGTACTGAAGGACACATTTATAGAGTGGTATACTGAAGGACACCATTATAGAGTGTTATACTGTAGGACACCTTTATAGAGTGGTATACTGTACGCAACCTTTATAGAGTGGTATACTGATGGACACCTTTATAGAGTGGTATACTGAAGGACACCTTTATAAAGTGTTATACTGTAGGATACCTTTATAGAGTGGTATACCGAAGGACACCTTTATAGAGTGGTACACTGTAAACACATTTATAGAGTGGTATACTGTAAACACCTTTATAGAGTGGTATACTGTAAACACCTTTATAGAGTGGTATACTGTAGGACACCTTTATAGAGTGGTGTACTGTAAACACCTTTATAGAGTGGTATACAGTAAACACCTTTATAGAGTGGTACACTGTAAACACCTTCATAGAGTGGTATACTGTAAACACATTTATAGAGTGGTATACTGAAGGACACCTTTACAGAGTGGTATACTGTTGGACACCTTTACAGAGTGGTATACTGTTGAGACACCTTTATAGAGTGGTAAACTGTAGGACACGTTTACAGAGTGTTATACTGTAGGACACCTTTATAGAGTGGTAAACTGTAGGACACCTTTATAGAGCGTTATACTGTAGGACACCTTTATAGAGTGGTAAACTGTAGGACACTTTTATAGAGTGTTATACTGTAGGACACCTTTATAGAGTGGTGTACTGAAGGACACCTTTATAGAGTGTTATACTGTAGGACACCTTTATAGAGTGGTATACTGAAGGACACCTTTATAGAGTGGTATACTGTAAACACCTTTATAGAGTGGTGTACTGAAGGACACCTTTATGGAGTGGTATACTGCCTCTCCGAGGCACATTTGTTTGGACAGAGATGACCTTCTGACGTCCGTCACCAATCGTCCGTTCCAAATGACACCCTCTTCCCTACATGGGTCATAGTCAAAGGAAGTTCACTATTTAGGGATTAGGGTGTCGTTGGTGACGCAGACAAAACTTCCGTCTCGGAAGTTAAGGGATGGAAATCAAGCAAGAATTTAGAATAATCTGGTTCCTGGTCATTACCTGGCTGTGTTGACTTCCCCTCTGATGTTATGTTAATGGTCAGAGTTAGATGCTGTGTGTGTGTGTGTGTGTGTGTGTGTGTGTGTGTGTGTGTGTGTGTGTGTGTGTGTGTGTGTGTGTGTGTGTGTGTGTGTGTGTGTGTGATATACAAAGGTAAGGTAGGGAAGCACGAAGTGAGCAGAGTCCATTACAGGCTTCTTCAGCTCCTGAGACAGACACCTGTAAACTCCCAGAGGAAGAGAGGAACGGAGCACTACTCTGAGACAGACACTACACCTGTAAACTCCCAGAGGAAGAGAGGGACGGAGCACTACTCTGAGACAGACACTACACCTGTAAACTCCCAAAGGAAGAGAGGGAAGGAGCACTACTCTGAGACAGACACTACACCTGTAAACTCCCAGAGGAAGAGAGGGAAGGAGCACTACTCTGAGACAGGTAGGACCCCATGGTAACTTGTGATTTGAGTTTTGATTCAACTGGAATTGGAAATAAATATGGAGCAAAAAATATTGATAGATATGAGATGTCAAAGTTGGCGTTGACTTTTTAAAGATGCTGTAAGCTTCATATTGTTGACTGAAATATTATATTTTAAAGCTAAATAGGAAATGAAAGGTGACATGTGAAGGTAATGTCTTCTTCACCTTTCCCTCTGGTTGGTTAGGTAACATTTGTGACGTATTTCATTTTGACTCACAATGCAAAGGATTCTCTAACATGAATTCTTTCTTACCATTTTTATCTGTCATCACACGAACCCTGGAACTCCCAAAAGATCACAGAACATCTCTGTCATTCCGTGGCTTCTATTCTAGTTCTATTGTCATTCTAGTTCTATTGTCATTCTAGTTATATTGTCATTCTAGTTATATTGTCATTCTAGTTCTATAGGACTGAAGAGAAGATGAACACCTCTGTGGTGAACGACTCCTCTCCCTCCTCTACCCTGGACAACCTAAACCACTACATGGCCCAGACCAAATATCTCTTCACCATCGCCTACCTACTCAACCTCATCCTGGGTCTCCCCACCAATGTCTACCAATGTCTACTGATAGTGACCGGAGCTGTAGGGACGATGGCTTCAGAGTTCTTCTCTCTCAACCTGGCTGTGTCTGAGATCATCTACTGTCTATTCAATGTCTTGACTTTGTTGGACTTCTATCTGTTGAATGGCTTGTTCCTGCCTGCCAGGGCTTTCTCTATGGGTTTACTTACTGTCGGTCGTCCTCTGTTCCAGTGCTGTATCTGTGTGGAGCGCTACCTGGCGGTGGTCCACCCTGTAACCTTCCTGAAGTACAAACCCCTGAGGCACAGGGTGGGGTGTTGTGGTGTTGTCTGGCTGGTGGTTCTTGGGTTCTGTGTTGCTGCATTGTTCATGTCTTTCTCAACCACCTTCTATTACTTTTACTTGGCTCAGTATCTGGTTGTGTTTTCCATTGAGTTGTTCTGCTGCCTGGCTGTTCTCAGAGCTCTGAGACGTCCCGGGCCGGGGGAAGGAGAGAGAGAGGGGGAAGGGATGAACAACATGAAGAGAAAGGCTTTCTGGATCATTCTGGTAGTTCTAGTGTCTGTGGTCGTGAGTGTTTTTCCTATCATGGTCACTGTGTCTTTCCAAGGGTACCTGAACTTCAACGACTTCTACTTTGCTCTCTCCATCTCTTTCTCCCTCATAATCATCTCTGGGTTTGTTCAGCCCCTCCTCTACCTCCACAGGGCTGGGAAACTGCCCTGTATCAGGGGACCTGAGAATAGCTCCCCTTAACAAAAGCATTTCTACCTGAAAATAGCTCTAAATGTCAATAATGCTGTATATCTTTAGTAGTAACGGAATAAAATTCCACAAGAAAGATGTATATTTATCGTCCTTGCCATTACAGTTGGAACATTTTGCTACTTTCCCAGAATCCCAAGGTTTTCCAGATATCCCGGTTGGAAGATTCCCAGAATCAGAAGGGAATGAGCATGAAAACCTGATAATTTTGGGGAATGAATTTCCTTTTGAATCCTGCCTGAAACAATAGTTTATTTGATTGTATTATTACAGTGGGACATCAGTGCTTGGCCATCTCAGGCATTACCACAAGGACACTGAAACTATCCCTAACATGTTGCATGTAGCTCACATGGTCTTTGATCAGAAAGCACGACGATACAATGCCGACTACTAATGTTGAGGAAGGTTTTGGCTTTTGTAGAAACACAAGATGTGCCGAATCTTTAGGGTACTCTCTTTTGTAGCCGCTTCCTGCAGTCAAAAGACCAAATCTCGTGGCCTCATGGGTGTAATGTTATTAATATTTTTGCTAATTTAATAATTATTAATCATAATAGAAGAAAAAAAATGAAGTGTAAATGTGGTGTTTCTATGTCTAACAGTTTGGTTATATTTCAGTCTTCTGTGATGTAAATAAACTGTAATATTGTGATGCAAACTCAAAATGTAATACATTTCATCTCTATATCTGACATGGTACAGGTGTCTTATTTTGTTTAATAAATCCTCTTACAGCCACTGAGACGCCAGTGTCTCACCTAGCCAACAGGAAATGGAAGTGCGCAACGCCAAATGCTAATAGTACTCAATAAAACTCAAACTTTCATTAAAACACACATGCAGGGTACTGAATTAAAGCTACACTCGTTGTGAATCTAGCCAACATGTCAGATTTTTAAAATGCTTTTCGGCGAAAGCATGAGAAGCTATTATCTGATAGCATGCAACACCCCGAAATACCTGAAGGGGACGTAAACAAAATAATTAGCGTAGCCGGCGCTACACAAAACGCAGAAATAAAATATAAAACATTCATTACCTTTGACGAGCTTCTTTGTTGGCACTCCTATATGTCCCATAAACATCACAATTGGGTCTTTTTTCCGATTAAATCCGTCCATGTATACCCAAAATGTCAATTTATATAGCCCGTCTGATCCAGGAAAAAACATCTTTCCAAAACGCAACGTCATTTTGAGAGAGAGGTATATATATACATTTTTTTGAAACACTGAAAGTCTGGTGTTTCTATGTCTAACAGTTTTGTTTGCGACCCTTTGCCACATTTCAGGCTTCAAACATAAAGATATAAAACTGTATTATTTTGTGAAGAATCAACAACAAGTGGGACACAATCATGAAGTGGAACGACATTTATTGGATATTTCAAACTTTTTTAACAAATCAAAAACTGAAAAATTGGGCGTGCAAAATTGGTTATATTTCAGTTATTCTGTGATGTAAATAAACTGTAATATTGTGATGCAAACTCAAAATGTAATACATTTCATCTCTATATCTGACATGGTACAGGTGTCTTATTTTGTTTAAGCCCAAACCATGTGTGTGAGGTGTAAACTTTTAATTCAAAGTAGATTTGTTAAATACCACCAAGAATCACTCTGTGTGACTCTGATTTAGCCCACATTTATCTGTATATCTGACATCCTGTTTTGATTCTATTGAACATATTATACTGTTTGTTGACTTATTGACTTATTGACTTATTGACTTATTGACTTATTGACTTATTGACTTATTGACTTATTGACTTATTGACTTATTGACTTGTTGACTTGTTGACTTGTTGACTTATTGACTTATTGACTTATTGACTTATTGACTTTCAATATTATTTGTTATCATCATTACATTTTACCACTGTTAATGGCACTGTGTGAATTCATCTTGTTGGATCATTATTCAGATTGTTAACATAGTTGAAGGGAAAGTAAAGGGTTCAGACCAAAAAGCCACATTGTTGTTAAGCTCATGCAAACCGCCATTTTGTAGTAAACATCTGAGGGATGGGGCTGTATAAATGTTATCGCTCTTAAATTAATGGATGGAGATGTGCATGCATGGGACTGACCTTCCATACCTTAAGGGAACATTTTGACATTTGCCATATGGTTAGTGAGAACATCCACATTGCAAATGTACGGTCCCTTACTAGATGTGCCTGAAAACGTTTGTCAAATTTGCGGATGGCGTCAGGCCGTGCGGCAGGGCCAGATCTTCCAGGAAGTCATCAAACGAACTCTCTCGGACATTCGGTTTCCGTTTTATAAAATAATCAAATTTTGGTCATTTTTCCGCTGTCCCGGTAAATCCCGCAAAAGGGCGAATGGAATCATATTGCAAATGTACAAAACATGACGAATCATGACGTCTCTCCTTAACGGAAAATATTTTGAAACCGAAACTTGGTGAGCATAGGTTTTGCATAATGGGCAGTTGGCCCCGAACAAGATGGCGTCTAGGCCTCAACGGTTTTTAGAGTTATGGCCATTTTTCTGGGATTAAAGGTCCAAAATGAAAATAGAGCAATAATTTTTCCGCTTCACATCAAATACAAATTGGTGATGTTCAAAAATAGTTAAAACAAAAAAAACTGTTTTTAAAGCTTCGGAGCGATTTCTGGGATTTTCTGGAATTTTCTGAAATAATACTCACTAAACCCTCCGTAAATAAGTCAGTTCTTAACGTAAAGACTTAAAACAAAAAATTCTATAATTGTCTACCCCAAGGAGGATGACCCAAATGACCCTGTATTCCCTATATAGTGAACTACTTTAGACCAGAGCCCTATTCCCTATATAGTGCACTACTTTAGACCAGAGCCCTATTCCCTATATAGTGTACTACTTTAGACCAGAGCCCTATTCCCTATATAGTGTATTACTTTAGACCAGAGCCCTATTCCCTATATAGTCTACTACTTTAGAACAGAGCCCTATTCCCTGTATAGTGTACTACTTTAGACCAGAGCCCTATTCCCTATATAGTCTACTACTTTAGAACAGAGCCCTATTCCCTGTATAGTGTACTACTTTAGACCAGAGCCCTATTCCCTATATAGTCTACTACTTTAGAACAGAGCCCTATTCCCTGTATAGTGTACTACTTTAGACCAGAGCCCTATTCCCTATATAGAGTATTACTTTAGATCAGAGCCCTATTCCCTATATAGTGTACTACTTTAGAGTCCTGGGGGAATATGAAATGGTAATAGGGTGCCATTTGTTCCTCACTCTGTTTGCATGTCTGGTTCTGGCCCAATAGATTTCTCCATGACATAACACACACCTGTCTGAGGGCCGAACTTTAGGGTTATATTCAAACCGGACACAATTAATGTGTAAAAACCGCCCACTCGATGTTATCCAATGAGAGGAAACGTTTGTGGAGGACATTGTGTTGTCCGTCAGAAAAGGCGACAAGGTTTTAATTTCCGATTTAACTACGGATCCCTCATCAAATTAAATTTGAAGAACACTCTTTATCCTGCCTCTTCACCCATCACCCCAACCACCACTCCACAGCCTAACCTAACCCCAACCCCCACTCCACAGACTAACCTAACCCCAACCCCCACTCCACAGACTAACCTAACCCCAACCCCCACTCCACAGACTAACCTAACCCCAACCCCCACTCCACAGACTAACCTAACCCCAACCCCCACTCCACAGACTAACCTAACCCCTACCCCCACTCCACAGACTAACCTAACCCCAACCTCCACTCCACAGACTAACCTAACCCCAACCCCCACTCCACAGACTAACCTAACCCCAACCCCCACTCCACAGACTAACCTAACCACAACCCCCACTCCACAGACTAACCTAACCCCAACCCCCACTCCACAGACTAACCTAACCCCAACCCCCACTCCACAGACTAACCTAACCCCTGCTAGGGAACAGGTGTTGTGGTCGTGTTTGGTTAGAAACCTTGTCTTCACCTCCTACGTTTGCATCTCTGGTTCTGGCTGAATAGATTTGTCCATTATGTTGCACACATCTGTCAGAGGGCAGGGCAGAGCTTTAGACATACATTCAAACCAGACAAAATGATGCCTGACAACGCAGCCAACTCCAATGAGATAATGAGTTGAGGGAGGACCTAGATGTGTGTTGTGTTTTCCATCAGAAAAGGTGGGGAGGAAACACACACCTGTATGAAGGCTGGGTCAGAGGCAGAGCTTTAGACCCACTGAAGAGACCAGGTCGTCTGAGGAACACGACAGGTAGTCTACACTGACCACTGAAGAGACCAGGGTTGTCTGAGGAACACAACAGGTAGTCTACACTGACCACTGAAGAGACCAGGGTTGTCTGAAGAACACAACAGGTAGTCTACACTGACCACGGAAGAGACCAGGGTTGTCTGAGGAACACAACAGGTAGTCTACACTGAAGAGACAATATTTTTCTTCATATTGTATTTGGACAAATTTACTTATACCAATTAAAGGAGTCAAAATAGAAATGTTTTGTCTCGTACATTCACAGACCCCAACGACTGAGAAGAGATGAACACCTCTGGAGAGAGCAACTCTACTCTCCTCTCCTCCTTCTCTGAACACCTTCAGGTAAAACGTTATAATAACATCCAATAATAAACCATTGATAAGGAATTGAAATGTGTGAATAATGATTAATAAGCAAAGTGTTTGTCTTATAAATGTCTTACTAACTGAATGTTATTATAAAGTGATACAATCTTCCTTTCCAGTATGTCCAGTATGTACTGTTCACTGCTGCTGACTCTATCAACCTCATCCTGGGTCTCCCCACCAATGTCTACATCCTGTGGCTGATAGTGACCGGAGCTCTAGGGACGATGGCTTCAGAGTTCTTCTCTCTCAACCTGGCTGTGTCTGAGATCCTCTCCAGCCTGTCCAATCTGATGTTTATTATTTATCGTCTCCTCCTACAGAATGACACTTTATGGAGCGTTGGGACGTTCTTTGCCGGTTTCACCCTCTTTGGTCGTCCTCTGTTCCAGTGCTGTATCTGTGTGGAGCGCTACCTGGCGGTGGTCCACCCTGTAACCTTCCTGAAGTACAAACCCCTGAGATACAGGGTGGGGTGTTGTGGTGTTGTCTGGCTGATGGTGCTTGGCTCCTGCTTTGTAAATCTGCTTGGTAATTACCAATTTGCATGGTGGAAGATCTTTGCTTTGATTCTAAATATTCTTACTCTTTCTGTGATGTTGTTCTGCTGCCTGGCTGTTCTCTGGGCTCTGAAACGTCCTGGTCCGAGGGAAGGAGAGAGAGAGGGGGAAGGGATGAACAACATGAAGCTGAGGGCCTTCAGGATCATTTCAATGATCATGCTGTCTATGATTATCAGTTACCTCCCACTGGTTCTTCTCCTAATCAGTTATCATTTTATAGAATCAGTGGAGTTTTTTGGGGGATGGTCCATTTGTTTCTCTATCACTGTTGTCAGTGGGTTTGTTCAGCCCCTCCTCTTCCTCCACAGGTCTGGGAAACTGCCCTGTGTCAGGGGACCCTGAGCCTGAGGTCACACTGGGCACTGACATCAGTTCAACGTCTAATTTTGAGTTTAAATTTGAGTAATTGGATTTGGACTAAAAGTTGGGTGACAAAAATACCACCATTCCCGAAATTTGTTAACTTTGATGACTATTTGGAAACAACACTGATTCTACCATTTTGTGTCCAGTGGCATGGCTCTGGCAATATATATTTATATATATATATATATATATATATATATAAACCCGGATCCAATGAGAATAGAAGATGTGTGGGAATTGAAGAGGTAATCTGGGTTTCAAACAACAACAAAAAGGACGCAAAAAAGTATGAGACAAATTTGCATGAAATTTTGAAATGATATCTTTAAGAAATGTTTTATCTACAATTGATAAATGTTAAGTTAAGTTTATTGAAATATTATTTCTGACTTTGTTGCCGTCTCCTAGCCTGTGTGAAACCTGAGAATTAGAAACCATATATTTTGTTTGAATGATCTACAACTGCTAAATGTTACGTTAAAATACTGTTTTTCCTGACTGTTTTCCTCTCTCCAGCTGTGACACTTGAGAAATAGAACCAAGAACGTTAAAAACATAATCTACAGTTGTTCATTGTTAAATTAAGCTAAATTAGTAGTAATATAAATGTTTAAGAGTTTTTCTCACTGTTTTGCCATCTCCTATACGTACTGACACTTGAGAAATAATAATGTTAATGACAAGTTAAGGGTTAAATAAATAATAATATTAATATTAATGACTGTTTTCTTTGTTTATCTTTTCAATCAATTTTTATTGTACACAATACTGTAATATGTGGTAGTTTACTGCGATGTCATACTGACCTTAGTAGAACACAATGACTGTAATATGTGGTAGTTTACTGTGATGTCATACTGACCTTAGTAGAACACAATGACTGTAATATGTGGTAGTTTACTGTGATGTCATACTGATCTTAGTAGAACACAATGACTGTAATATGTGGTAGTTTATTGTGATGTCATACTGACCTTAGTAGAACACAATGACTGTAATATGTGGTAGTTTACTGTGATGTGTTACTGACCTTAGTAGAACACAATGACTGTAATATGTGGTAGTTTACTGTGATGTGTTACTGACCTTAGTAGAACACAATGACTGTAATATGTGGTAGTTTATTGTGATGTCATACTGACCTTAGTAGAACACAATGACTGTAATATGTGGTAGTTTACTGCGATGTCATACTGACCTTAGTAGAACACAATGACTGTAATATGTGGTAGTTTACTGCGATGTCATACTGACCTTAGTAGAACACAATGACTGTAATATGTGGTAGTTTACTGTGATGTCATACTGACCTTAGTAGATGTAAAAGCTTTAAAAAAAATGGTTAAAATCTAAGTCATGTGACCTGATGAACCAAAACAAAGGCCTCTAGTCATGAGGAATTAAAAGTCATATTCTTCAAAAATCAACGTCTGCATAAATGGCTTTATATCATTAATTTAACAGTCATAAAATGGACGTACCAATCCCAGACTGAACCTTTAAGTGAATGTTATTGATTATTGTTCTAGTTAGAAAGGTAAACCTGAATCAGTTAAAGATGGTTGTTTATATTTGATGGTTCCCTTGTTGTTCTTCATACTTTAATAAATGGTCCAATCACATCTGAACTGTGGAAACTCTTGTTGATCGTTCTCTGACTTTTGTAAATAAAATGTTGTCTAGTTAAATGTATCACTACCACCTTGTCCTTGATGGATAGAGTGCTGCTCCTGGTGCTGTTACAGACAGGAAGTAGCTCTTAATACTTACTATCTGTAGTGATGAACTCTGCTTCCTGAATATACAACTATGTCCAGGCTGAACACCTGTATGTCCATCATTCTGTAAACAAATGCAGCTCCTCATTGGAGTAAGGTGAAGTTGCACCTAGATGATGATCTTGCATCAGTTTTGCCTTGTCCACATCAATGGTTGAGGTCAGGATTGGTGGAGGGACCAGCTGATCCTAGATCTGTACCTAGGGGAAACTTCAACCTCATTACACAGATCATTGACATGCAAAAGTAGAGGAATGACTGTGCATTGTGCACATAACCCCATTCCCTTTGTCCTCAGTTGACCTATTAGAAATTAACCTCTGCTGTATAGGCCTGTATATGAAGGAAGGAGTCAGAGACAGGCTTCTGTGCTGTATAGGCCTGTATATGAAGGAAAGAGTCAGAGACAGGCTTCTATAATATACAGACCTGTATATGAAGGAAGGAGTCAGAGACATGCTTCTATACTGTATGGGCCTGTATGTGAAGGAAAGAGTCAGAGACAGGCTTCTATACTGTATAGGCTGGAATAAAAATAGATAAATAAAACACCACTGGGTAAGTCTGAATAAACTGAGCAGCTGTTAAATCAAAAGCCCACTGCTGGTTTTACTCTGAACCTAGGCAGTATTTGTCCGTCTTTCGGATGGGATGTTTAACAGTTACCCTGACTTTCTGTGGTCACTAAAGGTCCTTTGGCACAAGAGTAGTGGTGTTAACCCCGGTGCCCTGGCTAAATTCCCAATATGGCCCTCAAACCATCACCCCGGTGTCCTGGCTAAATCCCCAATATGGCCCTCAAACCATCACCCCGAGGCCCTGGCTAAATTCCCAATATGGCCCTCAAACCATCACCCCGGTGTCCTGGCTAAATTCCCAATATGGCCCTCAAACCATCACCCCGGTGTCCTGGCTAAATTCCCAATATGGCCCTCAAACCATCACCCCGAGAACCTGGCTAAAATCCCAATATGGCCCTCAAACCATCACCCCGGTGCCCTGGCTAAATTCCCAATATGGCCCTCAAACCATCACCCCGGTGTCCTGGCTAAATTCCCAATATGGCCCTCAAACCATCACCCAGAGGCCCTGGCTAAATTCCCAATAAGGCCCTCAAACCATCACCCCGGTGCCCTGGCTAAATTCCCAATATGGCCCTCAAACCATCACCCCGGTGCCCTGGCTAAATTCCCAATATGGCCCTCAAACCATCACCCCGGTGTCCTAGCTAAATCCCCAATATGGCCCTCAAACCATCACCCCGGTGCCCTGGCTAAATCCCCAATATGGCCCTCAAAGCATCACCCCGGTGCCCTGGCTAAATCCCCAATATGGCCCTCAAACCATCACCCCGGTGCCCTGGCTAAATTCCCAATATGGCCCTCAAACCATCACCCCAGTGCCCTGGCTAAATCCCCAATATGGCCTTCAAACCATCACCCCGGTGTCCTCAGCTTCCAATTGGCTTATTTATCCCCCCTCCTCTCCTCTGTAGCTCCTCACCAGGTTGTTGCTGTAAATGAGAATGTGTTCTCAGTCAACTCATCTGATTGTATAAGAGTTAAATAAATAAATTAAAAACAGAAGGCGTAAAAATACATCCGTTTCCTGAGTCTGATTCGGCCCCTTGGATCACATTGGCCCAATAGATTTGTCCATGACGTGAGGTGGGGCAGAGCTCTGGACAGAATGATGCGTAAAAACTGCCCACTCAATGCTATCCAATGAGAACAAGTTATGGGGGAGTACTGAGACTTGTTATGAGTTGTCCGTCACGTAAGCCGAGGAGTGTTCCATTTTTGACACTCTGAAAGTTACAGAATTGAACATGATGAACAGCGTTAATCCCACAGCTTCCCCCATTATCCCAAGCCCAACCCACTCCACAGACTTACCTAATGTTACCTTGCTACAGAACACGTGTTGTGTCCATGTTTGGTTTGGCACTGGCCTTCACGTCCTACGTTTGCATATCTGGTTCTGGCTGAATACATGTCTCCATTAAGTAGCTAACGCCTGTGCAAAAGCAGGGCCAAGCCTTAGGGGAGATTCAAACCAGACAAAATGATGGTTTCACAACAGCTTTGGCTGTAAAGCATACTTTGAACATCTGAGATGACAGGGTGATTAACAAAATGTTAACAAAAGGCTAAGCTGTGTCTCAATATATTTCACTTGTGACTTTCATGAATAGGAATATTTTCTAGGAATATTTATGTCCGTTGCGTTATGCTAATTAGTGTCAATCGATGATTACGCTCTCGGACCCGGGATGGGGAGTTACTAGAGGTTAAGGCCATTTTTTCTGGGTTTAAATGTCAAAAACTAAAATAGAGTGCTAATTTTACCGCTTCAGGTCAAAGTACTTGAACCTACGATGTCAGGAAAAAAAGAACCAGCCATTTATCTATCGTAATTTAAGAGAAATCGTACAATGTACAATTGGCGATGCAGATACAGTTGCGGCGTGTTCAGACGAATCCGTTAAGGCGGGTTTCGGAGCTCTGCGAGATTTCTGTGATTTTCTGAAATCACACACACTTATTCAACACCTTTTTAACTTCTTCGATATAGGGGGAGCTCTTATAATTTTTGGATGAAAAACGGTCCCGTTTTAAACAAGATATTTTGTCACGAAAAGATGCTCGACTATGCATATAATTGACAGCTTTGGAAAGAAAACACTCTGACGTTGCCAAAACTGCAAAGATATTTTCTGTGAGTGCCACAGAATTGATGTTACAGGTGAAACCCAGATAAAAATCCAACCAGGAAGTGCCCCATTTTTTGAAAGCCCTGCATGCCAATGACTCCTTATATGGCTGTGGAGGAGCTAGGAGTCAGCTTACGTTTTCCACGTTTTCCCCAAGGTGTCTGCAGAATTGTGATGTATTTGCAGGCATATCATTGGAAGATTGACCATAAGAGAGTACATCTACCAGGTGGTCGCTTGGTGTCCTCCGTCGCAATTATTGCGTAATCTCCAGCTGCAGTATTTTTCCGTTTGAGAAACCGACTGCCAGGAATGATTTTTCATCGAATAGAATTGTGAAAAACACCTTGAGGATTGATTCTAAACAACGTTTGCCATGTTTCTGACGATATTATTGTGTTGACTGCATTTTCGTTTTTTTTCTTAGCCAAACGTGATGAACAAAACGGAGCTATTTCTCTTACACAAATAATATTTTTGGAAAAAATGAACATTTGCTATCTAACTGAGAGTCTCGTCATTGAAAACATCCGAAGTTCTTCAAAGGTAAATTATTTTATTTGAATGCTTTTCTTGTTTTTGTGAAAATGTTGCCTGCTGAATGCTAGGCTTATTGCTATGCTAGGCTATCAATACTCTTACACAAATGCTTGTGTAGCTTTGGTTAAAGCATATTTTGAAAATCTGAGATGACAGTGTTGTTAACAAAAGGCTAAGCTTGTGTTTCAATATATTTATTTCATTTCATTTGCGATTTTCATGAATAGGAAACGTTCCATTATGGTAATGAGCTTGAGGCTATGATTACTCTCCCGGATACGGGATTGCTCGACGCTAGAGGTTAAATCAGTCAGTTCTTAATGTAAAGACTTTAAAATCAGGATTCTGTAAGAGCCTACCCTAATGAGGATATGTGTTTACTTTCAGCTTTCTGTGCAAACCGAGGGTGCCTTAAATTGGGTACGTAGGGGCTGTTTCGAAGGGTTAAAAAATTCACATATTTCCAAAACTTCATATGTGTGATTAGGTAACCCTCATGAACTGTAAATCAGTTATGTCTCCCATCAGATTTCCAAGAAAACTGACACACACACACACACACACAGCAAGGACAAAGTGACACAGTGTGGGGCTTACAGACACACAGAGCCTGCAATAGCTACCTTCGTTTGAACTATCAAAGAACCGTCATACCAAGAGCTCTGAAACTCTAGAAACCTGTTCTAGAGCTCAAGTCAATAGTGTGTGGTGAGTTATGTGGCTCTAGAAGGTTCTCAGACCGAGAAACAGCCTCGTACATTTGCAATAACTTCAATTCATTTTGACCATCACGAAAATGACGACATTTAGAAAAATCCCAGAGTCGCAAGACTAGGTGCATTGAAACCGCCTTGACCCGTAGAGATGGAGCCTAACGTTTCTGTCCGATAGCTTATTTATGAACCTTGTAGCAACTCACTGAAAATGTGGATTTTCAGCACCAATTAAGGTCGCTGATCGAGCTCCAAATAACCTATTGAGCCGAAACTTGGTATTCGGGGTCGCCTCATTTAGGCCTACATGTAATGTCAGAGCTGGACCCGCAGCTAGAACATAACTACATGTTTTATGTTTTTATTATGGTTTAAACTGAAGGCGCTGTGAATTTTGGGCCTGCTCTGAAATATGTGATAGTTGGCTTCTAAAGGAGTTGGAAAAAGTGGGTGTGGTGTCAGTTTGTATCAGTTTGGTGTCAGAATGATAACTAGTTGACTGACGGATGGTGACTTGCTGGCTGAATTTTGTCCATTTTCAATATGTTTAAACAATGATAGACCATTACCAAATTGACATTCTGAAATCAACACCAACGAGTGATGGAGAGGAACCAGAATCACTGCCCGGCCATCCCGAGTTCATCTGGCCAGTGAATTTTGCATTTCTTCAGGATTTTTGAGCATGTCAAATTCGTGATGGTATATGCCCATTGAAACATATTGCAAATGGACAGCCTGGTTATTGGAATGGGTTACCAGGAGCACATTTGTAAGTGTTTTTAATGCCTTTAGGAGGGAGCAAGTGTCTACGGTTGGGATGGGATCACCTCCCACCCGTGTCCATCCAATAAGGGGCACCCCTGGTCATTTTGGACGTTGTTCAAAAAATCATTAAAAAACGAGAGTCCCACGTCTCTAATGTCAACATCGAGCGACGGAGCGGAACCATTGCCAGACAATTTTGCATTTCTGCAGTATTTTTGAGCATGTCAAATTAGTGATGGTAAATCCCTATTGAAACATATTCCTTGGAACGGGAGCTACCTCTCACGTGAACGAGCGTCAAAGAGCCCTTATGAGCCCCTCCTTTACAGTTGAAGCCACAAACAAGTTTCTAAAGACGTTTGACATCTAGTGGAAGCCTTAAGAAGTGCAACACGACCAATATCCCACTGTATCTGTAATAGGGAATGAGTTGAAAATCGACCAACCTCAGATTTCCCACTTCCGGGTTGGATTTTTTATCAGGTTTTTGCCTGCCATATGAGTTCTGTTATACTCAAGAACATCATTCAAACAGTTTTAGAAACTTCAGAGTGTTTTCTATCACAATATGCTAATAATATGCACACAGTGCCTTGCAAAAGTATTCGGCCCCCTTGAACTTTGCGACCTTTTGCCACATGTCAGGCTTCAAACATAAAGATATAAAACTGTATTTTTTTGTGAAGAATCAACAACAAGTGGGACACAATCATGAAGTGGAACAACATTTATTGGATATTTCAAACGTTTTTAACAAATCAAAAACTGAAAAATTGGGCGTGCAAAATTATTCAGCCCCTTTACTTTCAGTGCAGCAAACTCTCTCCAGAAGTTCAGTTAGGATCTCTGAATGATCCAATGTTGACCTAAATGACTAATGATGATAAATACAATCCACCTGTGTGTAATCAAGTCTCCGTATAAATGCACCTGCACTGTGATAGTCTCAGAGGTCCGTTAAAAGAGCAGAAAGCATCATGAAGAACAAGGAACACACCAGGCAGGTCCGAGATACTGTTGTGAAGAAGTTTAAAGCCGGATTTGGATACAAAAAAATTCCCAAGCTTTAAACATCCCAAGGAGCACTGTGCAAGAGATAATATTGAAATGGAAGGAGTATCAGACCACTGCAAATCTACCAGGACCTGGCCGTCCCTCTAAACTTTCAGCTCATACAAGGAGAAGACTGATCAGAGATGCAGCCAAGAGGCCCATGATCACTCTGGATGAACTGCAGAGATCTACAGCTGAGGTGGAGACTCTGTCCATAGGACAACAATCAGTCGTATATTGCACAAATCTGGCCTTTATGGAAGAGTGGTAAGAAGAAAGCCATTTCTTAAAGATATCCATAAAAAGTGTTGTTTAAAGTTTGCCACAAGCCACCTGGGAGACACACCAAACATGTGGAAGAAGGTGCTCTGGTCAGATGAAACCAAAACTGAACTTTTTTGGCAACAATGCAAAACGTTATGTTTGGCGTAAAAGCAACACAGCTGAACACACCATCCCCACTGTCAAACATGGTGGTGGCAGCATCATGGTTTGGGCCTGCTTTTCTTCAGCAGGGACAGGGAAGATGGTTAAAATTGATGGGAAGATGGATGGAGCCAAATACAGGACCATTCTGGAAGAAAACCTGATGGAGTCTGAAAAAGACCTGAGACTGGGACGGAGATTTGTCTTCCAACAAGACAATGATTCAAAACATAAAGCAAAATCTACAATGGAATGGTTCAAAAATAACATATCCAGGTGTTAGAATGGCCAAGTCAAAGTCCAGACCTGAATCCAATCGAGAACCTGTGGAAAGAACTGAAAACTGCTGTTCACAAATGCTCTCCATCCAACCTCACTGAGCTCGAGCTGTTTTGCAAGGAGGAATGGGAAAAAAATGTCAGTCTCTCGATGTGCAAAACTGATAGAGACATACCCCAAGCGGCTTACAGCTGTAATCGCAGCAAAAGGTGGCGCTACAAAGTATTAACTTAAGGGGGCTGAATAATTTTGCACGGCCAATTTTTCAGTTTTTGATTTGTTAAAAAAAGTTTGAAATATCCAATAAATGTTGTTCCACTTTGTCACGTTCTGACCTTGATTTCCGTTGTTTTGTATTTATTTGGTATGGTCAGGGCGTGAGTTGGGTGGGCAGTCTATGTTTGTTTTTCTATGTTTTGGGGCATTTCTATGTTTTCGGCCTAGTATGGTTCTCAATCAGAGGCAGGTGTCATTAGTTGTCTCTGATTGAGAATCATACTTAGGTAGCCTGGGTTTCACTGTGTGTTTGTGGGTGATTGTTCCTGTCACTGTGTTTGTTGTCACAGGATAGGCTGTATAGGTTTTTCACGTTCCGTTTGTTGTTTTGTAGATTTAAGTTATTTCATGTATCGTTCATTTTCCATTAAAGAACATGAGTAACCACCACGCTGCTTTTTGGTCCGCTTCTCCTTCTACAGACGAACGTCGTTACACACTTCATGATTGTGTCCCACTTGTTGTTGATTCTTCACAAAAAAATACAGTTTTATATCTTTATGTTTGAAGCCTGAAATGTGGCAAAAGGTCGCAAAGTTCAAGGGGGCCGAATACTTTCGCAAGGCACTGTATATTAGCAACTGGGACTGAGTAGCAGGCAGTTTACTCTGGTCACCTCTGGGCACCTTATTCATCTAAGCTACTCAATATTGCCCTCAACCATAAGAAGTCAAGTCAACCAGCGTGTTATTCTCGTACTCCTTTTGCTATTCTCTTACTGATAGACCTGCCGGTTTTGACCCCTGCCTGACTCTGGACTACTTTCCCACCTGCCTGTTCATCCTGTCTGCCCTTCGGTACCTTTTGGACTCTGAACTGGTTTTGACTGTTTTGCCTGTCCACGACCATTATCTTGCCTTCCCCTATTGGATTAATAAATATTGTAAGACTATAAATATCTGCCTCCTGTGTCTGCATCTGTCTCGCCTTGTGTCATGATAGAGGCCCATCATCAGCCACCATCACTCCTGTGTTCCAATGGCACGTTGTGTTAGCTAATCCAACTTTATAATTTTAAGTCAAAATGATCATTAGAAAACCCTTTTGCAATTATGTTAGCACAGCTGAAAACTGTTGTTTAAATAAGCAATAAAACTGGCCTTCTTTAGACTTGTTGAGTTTCTGGAGCATCAGCATTTTTGGGTTCAATTACAGGCTCAAAATAGTCAGAAACTCGTCAATAGTCTTCTGAAACTCGTCAGTCTATTCTTGTTCTGAGAAATGAAGGCTATTGCATGCGAGAAAATGTCAAGAAACTTAAGATCTCGTACAACGCAGTGTACTACTCCCTTCACAGAACAGTGCAAACTGGCTCTAACCAGAATATACAGAGGAGTTGGAGGCCCCGGTGCACAACTGAGCAAGAGGACAAGTACATTAGAGTGTCTAGTTTGAGAAACAGATGCCTCACAAGTCCTCAATTAGCAGCTTTATTAAATAGTACACGCAAAACACCAGTCTTAACGTCAACAGTGAAGAGGCGACTACGGGATGCTGGCCTTCTAGGCAGAGTTGCAAAGAAAAAGCTATATCTCAGACTGGCCAAAAAAAAGAAGGGAATAAGATGGGCAAAATAACACACACACTGGAAAGAGGAACTCTGCCTTGATGGCCAGTATCCCGGAGTTGCCTCTTCACTGTTGTCTTCCGACAGGTGTTTTGCGGGTGGAAGCACCTTTGACAGCACCGTTGGCAGCCATTACAGCTTTGAATAATTTTTTATAAGATTCTACCAACTTTGCACCACTCTTAGGACAACATCTGTCCATTGTGTTAGCTATGCATGGGTTCCGAAACAGAGATCAATATGTTTTGATGGCTTTCTTTCACTGAACTCATTCTCCATTGGCTACATTCGAATGTTGTGCTGATTTCTAATTAAAAGGTACACAGTATTTAAAGGTATTGCTTTAGAAAAACAAATTGAAGAAAAACTCCCTGATCAAATTGATATTCCACCCAGTGGGTGAGTTTTCTAACAAGTAACAAGTACTGAGAAGGTCTATAATCAAAAGGTGTAAAAAAGACATTTCCTGAGTCTGATCGGCCCCTTGGATCAAACTGACCTAATAGGTTTCTCCATGACGTAACACACACCTGTGTGAAGGTAGGGCCGAGCTTTAGAGCACATTCAAACCAGACTAAATGATGCGTAAAAACTGTCCAATGAGGGCAAGTGCTGAGGGGGTGGGGTTTAGATTTGCGTTGCGTTGTCCATCAAGGTTTCAAATTTCAACACAACTACAGATCCGTCAACCAATTGAAAATAATGAACAGCGTTTATCACACCTCTTCCCCTATTACACCCAATCACATTCCACTCCACAGATTAACATAACCCCTGCTACAGAACATGTGTTGTGTGCATGTTTGGTTTGAAACTGGCCTTCGGCTCCTACGTTTGCATATCTGGTTCTGGCTGAATACATTTCTCCATTAAGTAACACACACCTGTGCAAAGGCAGGGCCGAGCTTTAGGGGAGATTCAAACCAGACAAAATGATGGTTGACAACGCAGCCAACTCAATGGTATCCAATGAGATGATGTGTTCGGGGAGGACCTAGATGTGTGTCGTCCATCAGAAAAGGTGGGGAGGAAACACACACCTGTGTGAAGGCTGGGTCAGAGGCAGAGCTTTAGACCAACTGAAGAGACCAGGGTTGTCTGAGGAACACGACAGGTAGTCTACACTGAACACTGAAGATACCAGGGTTGTCTGAGGAACAGGACAGGTAGTCTACACTAACCACTGAAGGGACCAGGGTCGTCTGAGGAACAGGACAGGTAGTCTACACTGAACACTGAAGATACCAGGGTTGTCTGAGGAACAGGACAGGTAGTCTACACTGAACACTGAAGATACCAGGGTTGTCTGAGGAACAGGACAAGTAGTCTACACTGACCACAGAAGAGACCAGGGTTGTCTGAGGAACACAACAGGTAGTCTACACAGACCACTGAAGAGACCAGGTTTGTCTGAGGAACACGACAGGTAGTCTACACAGACCACTGAAGAGACCAGGGTTGTCTGAGCAACACGACAGGTAGTTTACACTGAAGAGACAATTTTTTTCTTCATATTGTATTTGGACAAATTCACTTATGCCGATTAAAGGAGTTAATATAGGAATGTTTTGTCTCGTACATTCACAGACCCCAACGACTGAGAAGAGATGAACACCTCTGTAGATAGCAACTCTACTCTCCTCTCTTATTTCACTGAACACCTTCAGGTAAAACGTTATAATAACATCCGATAATAAACCATTGATAAGGGATTGAAATGTGTGAATAATGATTAATAAGCAAACTGGTTGTCTTACAAATGTCTTACTAACTGAATGTTATTATAAAGTGATACAAACTTCCTTTCCAGTCGGTCCAGTATGTTCTGTACACTGCTGCCGACTCCATCAACCTCATCCTGGGTCTCCCCACCAATGTCTACGTCCTGTGGCTGATAGTGACCGGAGCTGTAGGGACGATGGCTTCAGACTTCTTCTCTCTCAACCTGGCTGTGTCTGAGATCCTCTCCATCCTGTCCAATCTGATGTTTCTTATTTATCGTCTCGTCCTACAGAATTACACTTTATGGAGTGTTGGGACGTTCTTTGCCGGTTTCAACCTCTTTGGTTGTCCTCTGTTCCAGTGCTGTATCTGTGTGGAGCGCTACCTGGCGGTGGTCCACCCTGTAACCTTCCTGAAGTACAAACCCCTGAGATACAGGGTGGGGTGTTGTGGTGTTGTCTGGCTGTTGGTGCTTGGGTTCTGCTTTGCAAAGCTGCTTGGTAAATATCAATCTGCATGGTGGAAGATCTTTGCTTTGATTTTAAACCTGCTTACTCTTTCTGTGATGTTGTTCTGCTGCCTGGCTGTTCTCTGGGCTCTGAAACGTCCCGGTCCAGGGGAAGGAGAGAGAGAGGGTGAAGGGATGAACAACATGAAGCTGAGGGCCTTCAGGATCATTTCAATCATCATGGTGTCTATGCTTGTCATGTACCTCCCACTGGTTCTTATCCTAGTCAGTTATCATTTTATAGAACCAGTGGAGTTTTTTGGGGGATGGTCCATTTGTTTCTCCATCACAATTGTCAGTGGGTTAGTTCAGCCTCTCCTCTTCCTCCACAGGTCTGGAAAACTACCCTGTGTCAGGGGACCCTGAGGCTGAGGTCACACTGAGCACTGACATCAGTTAAATGTGTAATTTTGATTTACCAATCGAATTTGCACCAAAGTTGTGTGAAAAAGGCAAACATTCGCGAAACTCCTTCATGTTGACGTCCAATCAGTTTACCACCTTGATTTAACGTCGTCATGTTGATTTTATGTGTTGAAGTTACATGGAAACAACATTTATTCCACCATTTTGTGTCCAGTGACATGGCACCGGCAATATATATATTTTCCTCATTACTAAGCCCAACCAATCCAATCTGTGCAAACCAGGAACCAATGAGAATAGAATAGATGAGGAATAGTAGTTTCTTAATTAACGAGGCTTTCTGGATTTCCAATAACAACAAAACCAACACCCGACACTTTTTTTATTTGGGATTTTAAAAGTAAGAAACAATTCCTTAAAAAAATGTTTTATCTACAATTGTTACATTTTAAGTTAAATGAATTGTAATATACATTTCTGACTATGTTGCCCTCTCCTAGCCTGTCTGAAACTTGAGAAATAGAAACGATATTTTTTGAATAATCTACCACTGTTAAATGTTATGTTAGAAATACAGTAAATTAATTGTAATATTATTTTCTGACTGTTTTTCCTGACTGTTTTCCTATCTCCAGCTGTGACACTTGAGAAATAGAACCAAGAACGTTAAACAATATAATCTATAGTTGTTATTTGTTCAATTTAATTATGCTAAACTAGTTGTAATGTACCTTTTTTTTCAATTATTCTGACTGTTAAATTAAGTTAAATAAATAGTAATATTAATGACTGTTTTGTTGCTTTATCTTTTCAATCTCTTTTCATTGCATACAATACAATGGTAGTTTATTGTGATGTCATACTGACCTTAGTAGAACACACTGACTGTAATATGTGGTAGTTTATTGTGATGTCATACTGACCTTAGTAGAACACACTGACTGTAATATGTGGTAGTTTATTGTGATGTCATACTGACCTTAGTAGAACACAATGACTGTAATATGTGGTAGTTTATTGTGATGTCATACTGACCTTAGTAGAACACACTGACTGTAATATGTGGTAGTTTATTGTGATGTCATACTGACCTTAGTAGAACACAATGACTGTAATATGTGGTAGTTTATTGTGATGTCATACTGACCTTAGTAAAACACACTGACTGTAATATGTGGTAGTTTACTGTGATGTGTTACTGGCATTAGTAGAACAAAATGACTGTAATATGTGGTAGTTTATTGTGATGTCATACTGACCTTAGTAGAACACACTGACTGTAATATGTGGTAGTTTATTGTGATGTCATACTGACCTTAGTAGAACACACTGACTGTAATATGTGGTAGTTTATTGTGATGTCATACTGACCTTAGTAGAACACAATGACTGTAATATGTGGTAGTTTATTGTGATGTCATACTGACCTTAGTAGAACACAATGACTGTAATATGTGGTAGTTTACTGTGATGTGTTACTGGCATTAGTAGAACAAAATGACTGTAATATGTGGTAGTTTACTGTGATGTGTTACTGACCTTAGTAGAACACAATGACTGTAATATGTGGTAGTTTATTGTGATGTCATACTGACCTTAGTAGAACACAATGACTGTAATATGTGGTAGTTTATTGTGATGTCATACTGACCTTAGTAGAACACAATGACTGTAATATGTGGTAGTTTATTGTGATGTCATACTGACCTTAGTAGAACACAATGACTGTAATATGTGGTAGTTTATTGTGATGTCATATTGACCTAAGTCGCCCCCTACAGCTCGCCCGGTCTTCTGGCATGACCATCTGACATAAAAAGGGGGAATTTGATGAAAGAGCTTTAAAAAAAAGGTTAAAATCTAAGTCATGTGACATGATTAACCAAAACAAAGGGCTCTGGTCATGAGGAATTAAAAGTAATATTCTTCAAGAATCAACGTCTGTATAAATGGCTTAATATCATTAATTTAACAGTCTTAAAATGGATGTACCAATCCCAGACTGAACCTTTAAGTGAACGTTATTGATTATTGTTCTTGTTAGAAACGTAAACCTGAATCAGTTAAAGATGGTTGTTTATATTTCTTGGTTTCCTTGTTGTTCTTCATACTTTAATAAATGGTCCAATCACATCTGAACTGTGGAAACTCTTGATGATCGTTCTCTGACTTTTGTAAATAAAATGTTGTCTAGTTAAATATATCACTACCACCTTGTCCTTGATGGATAGAGTGCTGCTCCTGGTGCTGTTACAGATACCTTTATTTAACCAGGTAGGCTAGTTGAGAACAAGTTCTCACTTACAACTGCACCCTGGCCAAGATAAAGCAAAGCAGTGCAACACAAACAGCAACACAGAGTTACACATGTAATAAAGAAACATACAGTCAATAGTAAAATAGAAAACGTTTATTTACAGTGTGTGTCAATGAGGTAGGTTAAGGGAGGTAAGGCAATAAATAGGCCATAGTGGCGAAGTAATTACAATATTGCAATTATACACTGGAGTGGTAGATGTGCAGAAGATGAGTGTGCAAGTAGAGATACTGGGGTGCAAATGAGCAAAATAAATAAAATAAATAACAGTATGGGGATGAGGTAGTTGTATGGGCTATTTGCAGATTGGCTATGTACAGATGCAGTGATCTGTGAGCTGCTCTGACAGCTGGTGCCTAAAGTTAGTGAGGGAGATATGAGTTTCCAGCTTCAGTTCGTTCCAGTCATTGGCAGCAGAGAACTGGAAGAAAGGCGACCAAAGGAGGAATAGGCTTTGGGAGTGACCAGTGAAATATACCTGCTGGAGCACGTGCTACGGGTGGGTACTGCTATGGTGACCAGTGAGCTGAGATATGGCGGGGCTTTTCCTAGCAAATACTTATAGATGACCTGGAGCCAGTGGGTTTGGTGACGAGTATGAAGCGAGGGCCAGCCAGCGAGAGCATACAGGTCGCAGTGGTGGGTAGTATATGGGGCTTTGGTGACAAAACGGATGGCACTGTGATAGACTACATCCAGTTTGCTGAGTAGAGTGTTGGAGGCTATTTTGTAAATGACATTGCTGAAGTCAAGGATCGGTAGGATAGTCAGTTTTACAAAGGTATGTTTGGCAGCATGAGTGAAGGATGCTTTGTTGCGGAAGCCAATTCTAGATGTACTTTTGGATTGGAGATGCTTAACACAGTGTCCAAAGAAGGGCCAGAAGTATACAGAATGGTGTCGTCTGCGAAGAGGTGGATCAGAGAATCACCAGCAGCAAGAGCGACATCATTGATGTACAGAGAAAAGAGTCGGCCCGAGGATTGAACCCTGTGGCATCCCCCATAGAGACTGCCAGAGTTCCGGACAACAGGCCCTCCGATTTGACACACTGAATTCTGTCTGAGAATTAGTTGAACCAAGCGAGGCAGTTATTTGAGAATCCAAGGCTGTTGAGTCTGCCGATAAGAATGTGGTGATTGACAGAGTCAAAAGCCTTGGCCAGGTCGATGAATACAGCTGCACATTATTGTCTCTTATCAATGGCGGTTTAGGACCTTGAGCGTGGCCAGCTCGGAAACCAGCTCAGAAACCAGATTGCATATCAGAGAAGGTATAGTGGGATTCGAAATGGTCGGTGATCTGTTTGTTAACTTGGCTTTCGAAGACCTTAGAAAGGCACGGTAGGATAGATTTAGGTCTGTAGCAGTTTGGGTCTAGAGTGTCTCCCCCTTTGAAAAGACGGATAACCATGGCAGCTTTCCAATCTTTGGGGAACTCAGGCGATACGAAAGAAAGTTTGAACAGGCTAGTAATAGGGGTTGCAACAATTTTGGAGGATCATTTTGCAAAGAGAGGGTCCAGATTGTCTCACACGGCTGATAAGTGGGGATCCAGATTTTGCAGCTATTTCAGAACATCAACTATCTGGATTTGGGTGAAGGAGAAATGGGGGAGACTTGGGAAAGATGCTGTGGGGGGTGCAGGGCTGTTGTCTGGGGTAGGGGTAGCCAGGTGGAAAGCATAGCTAGTCGTAGAAAAATGCTTACTGAAATTCTCAATTATAGTGGATTTATCGGTGGTGACAGTGTTTCCTAGCCTCAGTGCAGTGGGCAGCTGGGAGGATGTGCTCTTATTCTCCATGGACTTTAGTGTCACAGAACTTTTTGGAGTTAGAGCTACAGGATGCAAAATTCTGTTTGAAAAAGCTAGCCTTGGCTTTCCTAACTGCCTGTGTATATTGGTTCCTAACCTCCCTGAAACATTGCATATCATTGGGGCTATTCGATGCTAATGAAGTACGCCACAGGATGTTTTGGTGCTGGTCAAGGGCAGTCAGGTCTGGAGAGAACCAAGGGCTATATCTGTTCCTGGTTAAAAACACATTGAATGGGGCTTAGTAAAGATGGTGAGGAAAGCACTTGTAAAGAATAACCAGGCATCCTCTACTGAAGGGATGAGGTCAATATCCTTCCAGGATACCCAGTCCAGGTCGATTAGAAAGGTCTGCTCGCTGAAGTGTTTTAGGAAGTGTTTGACAGTGATGAGGGGTGGTCGTTAGACCGCAGACCTATTACAGATGCAGGCAATGAGGCAGTGATCACTAAGATCCTGGTTGAAGACAGCAGAGGTGCATTTTGAGGGCAGGTTGGTTAGGATGATATCTATGAGGGTGCCCGTGTTTACGGATTTGGGGTCTGGTAGGTTCATTGATAATTTGTGTGAGATTGAGGGCATCAATATAAGATTGTAGGATGGCCGGGGTGTTAAGCATGTCCCAGTTAAGGTCACCTAACAGCACGAGCTCTGAAGATAGATGGGGAGCAATCAATTCACATATGGTGTCCAGGGCACAGCTGGGGGCTGAAGGGGGTCTGTAACAAGCAGCAACGGTGAGAGACTTGTTTCTGGAAAGGTGGGTTTTTAAAAGTAGAAGCTCAAATTGTTTGCGTACAGACCTGGATTGTAAGACAGAACTCTGCAGGCTATCTCTGCACTTGATTGCAACTCCGCCCTGTTCTGTAGTTCTATCCTGTCTGAAAATGTTATGGTTAGGAATGGAAATGTCAGGGTTTTTGGTGGTCTTCCTAAGCCAGGATTCAGACATGGCTAGAACATCCGGGTTGGCAGAGTGTGCTAAAGCAATGAATAAAACAAACTGAGGGAGGAGGCTTCTAATGTTAACATGCATGAAACCAAGGCTTTTACAGTTACAGAAGTCAACCGATGAGAGCACCTGGGGAATGGGAGTGGAGTCTGGCACTGCAAGGCCTGGGTTAACCTCCATATCACCAGAGGAACAGAGGGCGAGTAGGATACGACTAAAGGCTTTAAGAACTGGTCGTCTAGTACGTTCGGAACAGAGAGTAAATGGAGCAGGTTTCTGGGCACGGCAGAGTAGATTTAAGGCATGATGTACAGACAAAGGTATGGTAGGATGTGAATACAGTGGAGGTTAACCTATGCATTGAGTGATGATGAGAGAGATATTGTCTCTAGAAACATTGTTTAAACCAGGTGAGGTCACCGCATGTGTGGGAGGTGGAACTAAAGGGTTAACTAAGGCGTATTGAGCAGGGCTATAGTCTCTACAGTGAAATAAGGCAAAAATCACTAACCAAAACAAGCATATTGACATTAGGGAGAGGCATGCGTAGCCAAGTGATCATAGCGGTCCAGTGAGTAGCTCGGCGGGATGGAGACGAGGCGATTCAGACAGCTAGCAGGCCGGGGCTAACAAGCTAACAGAAGGGCCTTAGAGGGACGTCGCGACGGAAGAGGTCTGTTGTAGCCCCCGCGAGCTGTTACGTCGGCAGACTAATCGTGATGGATCAGCAGGGCTCCATATGGTAAAAGGGTCCAAGCCAATTGGCAAAATAGGTATAGTGGCTAAAGAATTTGTCCGATGGACCTCTTCAGCTAGCAGTCAGATATGCTCTAGACAGCTAGCGGGCCGCGGCTAGCAGGTTAGTAGATGGGCATTCAGGGAACGTCGCGACGTAGGAGCCAGTTGAAAAAAACGCCTCGGGCAGATTACGTCGTTAGTCCAGTCGTGATGGAATAGGCTCTGTGTCGGCAGTAAAAGGGGTCCTAGACGAAATAGGTCTTGTAGCCCAAGGAATATAACTCTGCTTCAACTCTGCCTCATGTATATTAATATATTGTCCAGGCTGATGGAGAGAGTGCTGCTCCTGGTGCTGTTACAGACAGGAAGTAGCTCTTACTACTGTAGTAGTAGTAGTAGTGATGAACTCTGCTTCATGAATATACAACTATGTCCAGGCTGAACACCTGTGTGTCCATCATTCTGTAAACAAATGCAGCTCCTCATTGGAGTAAGGTGAAGTTGCACCCAGATGATGATCTTGGGTCAGTTGTGTCTAGTCCCCATCAATGGTTGAGGTTAGGATTGGTGGAGGTACCAGCTGATCCTAGATCTGTACCTAGGGGAAACTTCACCCTCATTATGCCGATCATTGACATGCAAAAGTAGGGGAATGACTGTGCAGTGTGCACATAACCACATTCCCTTTGTCTTTATCTGGGATTGGTGCATCCATTGTACGACATTCAAATGAATTACATTAAGCCATTTTTATAGCCATTGATTCTTGAATAATATTATTTTGTAATGCCTCATGACTAGAGACCTTTGTTTTGGTTAATCATGTCACATGACTTAGATTTTAACCTTTATTTAAAGGTTTTTCATTAAACTGCCCCCCTTTTTTTAATGTCAGATGGTCATGACAGATGATCGGCGAGCTGTCAACAAACTACCACATTATATAGTATATAGTATTGTATACAATAAAAATAGATTGAGAAGAGAAACAAACAAAACATTCATTAATTTTAATATTTATTTACCTTAATTGAACTTGTCATTAACAATATTATTTCTCAAGTGTCACTATGTCTAGGAGATGGAAAAACAGAAAAACTGTTAACAATGTATATTTCATCTTAGCTTAATTTAATTAATTAATTAACAAAAGTAAATTATACTTTATAAGATCTTGCTTCTATTTCACAATTTTCACATCTGGAGAGAGGAAAACAGTCAGGAAAAACAGTCAGAAACTAATATTACAATTAATTTACTGTATTTTTAACATAACATTTAACAGTTGTAGATTATTCCAAAAATATTCTATCTATTTCTCAAGTTTCAGACAGGCTAGGAGATGGCAACATAGTCAGTAATAAAACAACAATTAATTGATCTTAATATTTTAAAATTGTAAATCAAATGTTATTAAAGTGATTATTTCCATTTCTATGCAAATATGTCTATTACTTTTAAATTCCCCCACAAAAAAAAAGTGTTGGGGTGTCCGTGTTGTTGTTGTTTGAAACCCAGATTGACCCTTTAATTCCCACAGAACCCCTATTCACCCCATTCCATTCTCATTGGTTCGTTGTTAATCCAATCGCTTGTCTTAGTCAAAATTAGAACTTGGTGATATACACTTTTTAGACAACCGTGTCGACCCGAACAATAATGTTCTGGCTCAGATAATTCCCTTTCCAGTACATTCCCAGAAACTACGGGGATTAGATTCTAACCAAGCCAGCGCAGTACAGCTTGGCTCGGATCAGATTACTGGTCTGGAAGGAGTCAAAATGTCCAGTGCCAAATCAATGTTGTTTCTATGTAACTTCAACAAATAAAATCAATATGATGACATTGAAAACTAACATGAATTCATGATAGTTGACAATGAAATGTAAATCAAAATTAGATGCTGAACTGATGTCTTTGAACATTGTGACCTCAGCCTTAGAGTCCCGTGACACAGGGCAGTTTCCCAGACCTGTGGAGGAAGAGGAGGGGCTGAACAAACCCACTGACAACTGTGATAAAGAAACAAATGGATCTTCCCTTAAAAATCTCCAGTGGGTCAATAAAATCATTACTGATTAGGAGAATAATCATTGGGAGGTAACTGACAATCATAGACACCATGATCATTGAAATGATCCTGAAGGCCCTCAGCTTCATGTTGTTCATCCCTTCCCCCTCTCTCTCTCCTTCCCCCGGACCGGGACGTTTCAGAGCCCAGAGAACAGCCAGGCAGCAGAACAACATCAAGGAAAGAGTAAGCAGGTTTAAAATCAAACCAAAGACCCATGCAGATTCGTAATTACTAAGCATATTTACAAAGCAGGAGCCAAGCACCATCAGCCAGACAACACCACAACACCCCACCCTGTATCTCAGGGGTTTGTACTTCAGGAAGGTTACAGGGTGAACCACCGCCAGGTAGCGCTCCACACAGATACAGCACTGGAACAGAGGACGACCAAAGAGGTTGAAACCTTCAAAGAATGTCCCAACGCTCCATAAAGTGTAATTCTGTAGGAGGAGACGATCAATAATAAACATCAGATTGGACAGGATGGAGAGGATCTCAGACACAGCCAGGTTGAGAGAGAAGAAGTCTGAAGCCATCGTCCCTACAGCTCCGGTCACTATCAGCCACAGGATGTAGACATTGGTGGGGAGACCCAGGATGAGGTTGATAAAGTCAGCAGCACTGGACAGACAGGAAAGGAAGGTGGGTAAGACTTTATAATAACATTCATTAGTAAGATATTTATAAGACATTTACAAACAGTTTGCTAATTAATCATTATTCACACATTTCAATCCCTTATCAATGGTTTATTATCGGACGTTATTATAACGTTTTACCTGAAGGTGTTCAGAGAAGGAGGAGAGGAGAGTAGAGTTGCTGTCTACAGAGGTGTTCATCTCTTCTCAGTCGTCGGGGTCTGTGAATGTACGAGACAAAACATTTCTATATTAACTCCTTTAATCGGTTTAAGTGAATTTGTCCAAATACAATATGAAGAAAAAAATTGTCTCTTCAGTGTAGACTACCTGATGTGTTCCTCAGACAAACCTGGAGTCTTCAGTGGTCAGTGTAGACTACCTGTTGTGTTCCTCAGACAACCCTGGTCTCTTCAGTGTAAACTACCTGTCGTGTTCCTCAGACAACCCTGGTCTCTACTGTGCTCACTGTAGACTACCTGTTGTGTTCCTCAGACAACCCTGGTCTCTTCAGTGGTCAGTGTAGACTACCTCTCATGTTCCTCGGACAACCCTGGTCTCGTCAGTGTTCAGTGTAGACTACCTGTTGTGTTCCTCAGACAACCCTGGTCTCTTCAGTGGTCAGTGTAGACTACCTGTTGTGTTCCTCAGACAACCCTGGTCTCTTCAGTGGTCAGTGTAGACTACCTGTTGTGTTCCTCAGACAACCCTGGTCTCTTCAGTGGTCTGTGTAGACTACCTGTTGTGTTCCTCAGACAACCCTGGTCTCTTCAGTGGTCAGTGTAGACTACCTGTTGTGTTCCTCAGCCAACCCTGGTCTCTTCAGTGGTCAATGTAGACTACCTCTCGTGTTCCTCAGACGACCCTGGTCTCTTCAGTGTTCTGAGTAGACTACCTGTTGTGTTCCTCAGACACTCCTGGTCTCTTCAGTGGTCAGTGTAGACTACCTGTTGTGTTCCTCAGACACTCCTGGTCTCTTCAGTGGTCACTGTAGACTACCTGTTGTGTTCCTCAGACAACCCTGGTCTCTTCAGTGTTCAGTGTAGACTACCTGTTGTGTTCCTCAGACAACCCTGGTCTCTTCAGTGGTCTGTGTAGACTACCTGTTGTGTTCCTCAGACAACCCTGGTCTCTTCAGTGGTCAGTGTAGACTACCTGTTGTGTTCCTCAGCCAACCCTGGTCTCTTCAGTGGTCAATGTAGACTACCTCTCGTGTTCCTCAGACGACCCTGGTCTCTTCAGTGTTCTGAGTAGACTACCTGTTGTGTTCCTCAGACAAACCTGGTCTCTTCAGTGGTCAGTGTAGACTACCTGTTGTGTTCCTCAGACAACCCTGGTCTCTTCAGTGGTCAGTGTAGACTACCTGTTGTGTTCCTCAGACAACCCTGGTCTCTTCAGTGGTCAGTGTAGACTACCTGTTGTGTTCCTCAGACAACCCTGGTCTCTTCAGTGTTCAGTGTAGACTACCTGTTGTGTTCCTCAGACAACCCTGGTCTCTTCAGTGGTCAGTGAAGACTACCTGTTGTGTTCCTCAGACAACCCTGGTCTCTTCAGTGGTCAGTGTAGACTACCTGTTGTGTTCCTCAGACAACCCTGGTCTCTTCAGTGGGTCTAAAGCTCTGCCTCTGACCCAGCCTTCACACAGGTGTGTGTTTCCTCCCCACATTTTCTGATGGACGACACACATCTAGGTCCTCCCTCAACTCATTATCTCATTGGATAGCATTGAGTTGGCTGCGTTGTCAGGCATCATTTTGTCTGGTTTGAATGTATGTCTAAAGCTCTGCCCTGCCCTCTGACAGGTGTGTGCAACATAATGGACAAATCTATTCAGCCAGAACCAGAGATGCAAACGTAGGAGAAGAAGACAAGGTTTGAAACCAAACACAAACACAACACCTGTTCCCTAGCAGGGGTTAGGTTAGTCTGTGGAGTGGGGGTTGGGGTGATGGGTGAAGAGGCAGGATAAATGGTGTTCTTCAAATTTAATTTGATGAGGGATCCGTAGTTAAATCGGACATTAAAACCTTGTCACCTTTTCTGACGGACAACGCAATGCAAAGTCCTCCACAAGTTTTCTCTCATTGGATAACATCGAGTGGGCAGTTTTTACACATTAATTGTGTCCTGTTTGAATATAACCCTAAAGTTTGGCCCTGCCCTCAGACAGGTGTGTGTTATGTCATGGTGAAATCTATTGGGCCAGAACCAGACATGCAAACAGAGTGTGGAACAAATGGCACCCTATTACCATTCCATATTCCCCCAGGACTATAGTAGTGCACTACATAGGGAATAGGGCCCTGGTCTAAAGTAGTACACTATATTGGGAATAGGGCCCTGGTCTAAAGTAGTTCACTATATAGGGAATAGGGCTCTGGTCTAAAGTAGTTCACTATATAGGGAATAGGGCTCTGGTCTAAAGTAGTTCACTGTATAGGGAATAGGGCCCTGGTCTAAAGTAGTACACTATATTGGGAATAGGGCCCTGGTCTAAAGTAGTTCACTATATAGGGAATACAGGGTAATTTGGGCTGTATTTATGGTCATTTAATGAGACACTGAACAATCTGAACAGGTCCAGTCCAGGTATGTTACTGAAGCTCCACCCACCTAGTCTGAACAGGTCCAGTCCAGGTATGTTACTGAAGCTCCACCCACCCAGTCTGAACAGGTCCAGTCCAGGTATGTTACCTAAGCTCCACCCACCCAGTCTGAACAGGTCCAGTCCAGGTATGTTACTGAAGCTCCACCCACCCAGTCTGAACAGGTCCAGTCCAGGTATGTTACCTAAGCTCCACCCACCCAGTCTGAACAGGTCCAGTCCAGGTATGTTACTGAAGCTCCACCCACCCAGTCTGAACAGGTCCAGTCCAGGTATGTTACTGAAGCTCCACCCACCCAGTCTGAACAGGTCCAGTCCAGGTATGTTACCTAAGTTCCACCCACCCAGTCTGAACAGGTCCAGTCCAGGTATGTTACTGAAGCTCCACCCACCCAATCTGAACAGGTCCAGTCCAGGTATGTTACTGAAGCTCCACCCACCCAGTCTGATCAGGTCCAGTCCAGGTATGTTACTGAAGCTCCACCCACCCAGTCTGAACAGGTCCAGTCCAGGTATGTTACTGAAGCTCCACCCACCCAGTCTGATCAGGTCCAGTCCAGGTATGTTACTGAAGCTCCACCCACCCAGTCTGAACAGGTCCAGTCCAGGTATGTTACTGAAGCTCCACCCACCCAATCTGAACAGGTCCAGTCCAGGTATGTTACTGAAGCTCCACCCACCCAGTCTGAACAGGTCCAGTCCAGGTATGTTACTGAAGCTCCACCCACCCAGTCTGAACAGGTCCAGTCCAGGTATGTTACCTAAGTTCCACCCACCCAGTCTGAACAGGTCCAGTCCAGGTATGTTACTGAAGCTCCACCCACCCAATCTGAACAGGTCCAGTCCAGGTATGTTACTGAAGCTCCACCCACCCAGTCTGATCAGGTCCAGTCCAGGTATGTTACTGAAGCTCCACCCACCCAGTCTGAACAGGTCCAGTCCAGGTATGTTACTGAAGCTCCACCCACCCAGTCTGATCAGGTCCAGTCCAGGTATGTTACTGAAGCTCCACCCACCCAGTCTGAACAGGTCCAGTCCAGGTATGTTACTGAAGCTCCACCCACCCAGTCTGAACAGGTCCAGTCCAGGTATGTTACTGAAGCTCCACCCACCCAGTCTGAACAGGTCCAGTCCAGGTATGTTACTGAAGCTCCACCCACCCAGTCTGAACAGGTCCAGTCCAGGTATGTTACTGAAACTAATCTCAGTTCAGCCAGAACGATAACATGTGACCACGGACCATAGTGCACTATGTAGGGAATAGGGGACCACTTTGTAGGGAATAGGGGCCATTTGTGTAGAAGGAACACTACAGTATATTGCTGATGTTGCTCCTAGCAGGTTGGAAGGACTGTAGAGTTTAAATGAACTTTTGTCAACAAATACTTCCAGAGATTTACAGTATGTAACTGTCACCCAGTTTTATTGAAAATGAAGATGACAGGAAAAGACACAGCTGGTGTTTTAAGACCCTCCATTTTGGGCCGTGCAATGCAATGCCTTTTCATGTTTTCAGACACCATTTAAACAGCACTTGACCACATGTTACGTATTATATAATGTATATCATTGAATAGATATAATGTAGCCGACGTCTCACAACATGGTGACGGCTGGGTATGTATTTACATATTATATTTGACGCCGTGTCATTGGTCCAGATGAAATGCAGATTGAAAAGTGTTTCAGGAGAATTTACATCCAAAGTTAAAACCCCTTTTTTTGAGGTTATTATGACTTCCTTACAAACTTTATAGAGAGAGACACAGAATCTCTGGTGAATTGTATCCTAGAATAGTTCATCTATAGGATGAATTGATTCTTGACGTGGTTCAAATCAAATACAGAAGCAGATGTAGTTTTTCTGGAGAAGTTACATGTCAAATTGGTTGCACAAACCCAGGGTTGGACTACGATGAAGAAACAAATGGACGTTCCAGAAGTAGTGTTGAAAAGCTGTTGAGAGACCAGCACCTCTTCTTCCTCAGAGTCCTTCCTTCATCGCTGCAGCTCCCCAATAGGCCGAGGAGAAGGTCTCGTCATACATCCTCTGAAACATGACCCGCCTGACAGCACTGCTTCTATTCACACTTCCTGCTTCACCAGGAAGTCAGCCACACCAACGTGTTGGAAGAAACACATGTCGACTGACTAACAGGCCGTTCTACTGCCAGTATTTGTCTATGGATCATTTTTATTTATTTTATTTGACCTTTATTTAACCAGGTAGGCTAGTTGAGAACACCTTTATTTAACCAGGTAGGCTAGTTGAGAACACCTTTATTTAACCAGGTAGGCTAGTTGAGAACACCTTTATTTAACCAGGTAGGCTAGTTGAGAACACCTTTATTTAACCAGGTAGGCCAGTTGAGAACACCTTTATTTAACCAGGTAGGCTAGTTGAGAACACCTTTATTTAACCAGGTAGGCTAGTTGAGAACACCTTTATTTAACCAGGTAGGCCAGTTGAGAACACCTTTATTTAACCAGGTAGGCCAGTTGAGAACACCTTTATTTAACCAGGTAGGCCAGTTGAGAACACCTTTATTTAACCAGGTAGGCCAGTTGAGAACACCTTTATTTAACCAGGTAGGCCAGTTGAGAACACCTTTATTTAACCAGGTAGGCTAGTTGAGAACACCTTTATTTAACCAGGTAGGCCAGTTGAGAACACCTTTATTTAACCAGGTAGGCTAGTTGAGAACACCTTTATTTAACCAGGTAGGCTAGTTGAGAACACCTTTATTTAACCAGGTAGGCCAGTTGAGAACACCTTTATTTAACCAGGTAGGCTAGTTGAGAACACCTTTATTTAACCAGGTAGGCTAGTTGAGAACACCTTTATTTAACCAGGTAGGCTAGTTGAGAACACCTTTATTTAACCAGGTAGGCTAGTTGAGAACACCTTTATTTAACCAGGTAGGCCAGTTGAGAACACCTTTATTTAACCAGGTAGGCTAGTTGAGAACACCTTTATTTAACCAGGTAGGCTAGTTGAGAACACCTTTATTTAACCAGGTAGGTCAGTTGAGAACACCTTTATTTAACCAGGTAGGTCAGTTGAGAACACCTTTATTTAACCAGGTAGGCTAGTTGAGAACACCTTTATTTAACCAGGTAGGCTAGTTGAGAACACCTTTATTTAACCAGGTAGGCTAGTTGAGAACACCTTTATTTAACCAGGTAGGCTAGTTGAGAACACCTTTATTTAACCAGGTAGGCTAGTTGAGAACACCTTTATTTAACCAGGTAGGCTAGTTGAGAACACCTTTATTTAACCAGGTAGGCCAGTTGAGAACACCTTTATTTAACCAGGTAGGCTAGTTGAGAACACCTTTATTTAACCAGGTAGGCCAGTTGAGAACACCTTTATTTAACCAGGTAGGCTAGTTGAGAACACCTTTATTTAACCAGGTAGGCCAGTTGAGAACACCTTTATTTAACCAGGTAGGCTAGTTGAGAACACCTTTATTTAACCAGGTAGGCTAGTTGAGAACACCTTTATTTAACCAGGTAGGCCAGTTGAGAACACCTTTATTTAACCAGGTAAGCCAGTTGAGAACACCTTTATTTAACCAGGTAGGCCAGTTGAGAACACCTTTATTTAACCAGGTAGGCTAGTTGAGAACACCTTTATTTAACCAGGTAGGCCAGTTGAGAACACCTTTATTTAACCAGGTAGGCTAGTTGAGAACACCTTTATTTAACCAGGTAGGCTAGTTGAGAACACCTTTATTTAACCAGGTAGGCTAGTTGAGAACACCTTTATTTAACCAGGTAGGCCAGTTGAGAACACCTTTATTTAACCAGGTAGGCTAGTTGAGAACACCTTTATTTAACCAGTTAGACTAGTTGAGAACACCTTTATTTAACCAGGTAGGTCAGTTGAGAACACCTTTATTTAACCAGGTAGGTCAGTTGAGAACACCTTTATTTAACCAGGTAGGCTAGTTGAGAACACCTTTATTTAACCAGGTAGGCTAGTTGAGAACACCTTTATTTAACCAGGTAGGCTAGTTGAGAACACCTTTATTTAACCAGGTAGGCTAGTTGAGAACACCTTTATTTAACCAGGTAGGCTAGTTGAGAACACCTTTATTTAACCAGGTAGGCTAGTTGAGAACACCTTTATTTAACCAGGTAGACTAGTTGAGAACACCTTTATTTAACCCGGTAGGCCAGTTGAGAACACCTTTATTTAACCAGGTAGGCCAGTTGAGAACACCTTTATTTAATCAGGTAGGCCAGTTGAGAACACCTTTATTTAACCAGGTAAGCCAGTTGAGAACACCTTTATTTAACCAGGTAGGCCAGTTGAGAACACCTTTATTTAACCAGGTAGGCTAGTTGAGAACACCTTTATTTAACCAGGTAGGCCAGTTGAGAACACCTTTATTTAACCAGGTAGGCTAGTTGAGAACACCTTTATTTAACCAGGTAGGCTAGTTGAGAACACCTTTATTTAACCAGGTAGGCTAGTTGAGAACACCTTTATTTAACCAGGTAGGCCAGTTGAGAACACCTTTATTTAACCAGGTAGGCCAGTTGAGAACACCTTTATTTAACCAGGTAGGCTAGTTGAGAACACCTTTATTTAACCAGGTAGACTAGTTGAGAACACCTTTATTTAACCAGGTAGGTCAGTTGAGAACACCTTTATTTAACCAGGTAGGTCAGTTGAGAACACCTTTATTTAACCAGGTAGGCTAGTTGAGAACACCTTTATTTAACCAGGTAGGCTAGTTGAGAACACCTTTATTTAACCAGGTAGGCTAGTTGAGAACACCTTTATTTAACCAGGTAGGCTAGTTGAGAACACCTTTATTTAACCAGGTAGGCTAGTTGAGAACACCTTTATTTAACCAGGTAGGCTAGTTGAGAACACCTTTATTTAACCAGGTAGGCTAGTTGAGAACACCTTTATTTAACCAGGTAGGCCAGTTGAGAACACCTTTATTTAACCAGGTAGGCTAGTTGAGAACACCTTTATTTAACCAGGTAGGCTAGTTGAGAACACCTTTATTTAACCAGTTAGACTAGTTGAGAACACCTTTATTTAACCAGGTAGGCTAGTTGAGAACACCTTTATTTAACCAGGTAGGCTAGTTGAGAACACCTTTATTTAACCAGGTAGGCTAGTTGAGAACACCTTTATTTAACCAGGTAGGCTAGTTGAGAGCACCTTTATTTAACCAGGTAGGCTAGTTGAGAACACCTTTATTTAACCAGGTAGGCTAGTTGAGAACACCTTTATTTAACCAGGTAGGCCAGTTGAGAACACCTTTATTTAACCAGGTAGGCTGGTTGAGAACACCTTTATTTAACCAGGTAGGCTAGTTGAGAACACCTTTATTTAACCAGGTAGGTCAGTTGAGAACAAGTTCTCATTTACAACTGCGACCTGGACAAGATAAAGCAATGCAGTGCGACAAAAACAACAACACAGAGTTACACATAAACAAATGTACAGTTTTTAAATGGCTGTGTGCTCAATGTTATACAGTAGAGAAAGATTTAATAAGATCCACTACCTTTTTGTCTAAGTTGGTGGCAAAGTGGTCGAAGTAGCTCATGTGTGTGTAAGAAGTGATGATGTCACAATGGTCTTTTAGAATCTTTAGGAAATGCCATAGAACTGACTGAATATGAACACAAACATGGGACAAACAAATGTGTAACTTAAAAAGTTTAAAATATATCAACAAGTTTTATACAAGCACATTATTCCAGACCTTATCTGGAATAACGCTCAAATAACATTTCTAGCTTAAGGTGAAGGAGGAGTAGTGTTACAAATAATTATAATACGTTTGCTTTGCAAGTCACATTCGTTAATATAACTTATTTTTAACATAACATTTAACAATTGTAGATTTTTAAAAAAGTTATTATTTCTCTTTCTCTGCTAGAACTTCTAATGCCATCAATTTTTAAATTCACACAGAAAAAAAAATGGCCCTTTTAATTCCCACACAACTTCTATTTCACCCCTATTCTATTCTCATTGGTTAGATTAACTTCAATCACTTGTCTTGGTCGTTATAAGGACATAGTGATAAACACTTTTTACATTCTGCTGAACACAACTGTAATGTGCTCAGATATGATCATTTCTAGTAAATTCCCAGAAACTATGGCGAATGCTTAACCGAGCCAGTGCAGTACAGCTCTGATTGGTTTGGCTTAATAGCGTGGAAAGGGTTTATCTGGTCAGTGCCACCCCACTGGCCACAAATTGTTTGAATCGATGTTGTTTCCATGTAATTTCGACAAAAAAATCAATATGATGAGGTTGAATAAACATGAAAAACTGATTGGATTTTAAAAATAATAATCAACGTAAAGGAATTTAGGGAATGTTTGACTTTTAATCAACTTTTAACCTAAATCAAATTACTTTTTTTTTTTTTTACGTTGAATTCAGGTGAGTTGACAATCAACTATAAATCAAAATGAGTCGTTTAACTTGATGTCTGTGCCAAGTATGACCTCAGCCTCAGTGTTACGGTGCGTGAATGAGGACCCAAAAGCGAATTAACGTAAACAGAGCTTCTTTAATAACAAAACAAAACGTAGGCTCAGATGGACCGGCAGGTTCCGACAGGACAGGACAAGGTTGCAGCAAACATGACGATAGTCTGGTTCAGGCATGAACAACACAAACAAGAATCCGACAAGGACAGGAGCAGGAACAGAGAGAGATATAGAGACCTAATCAGAGGGAAAAAGGGAACAGGTGGGAAAAGGGGTGACGAGGTAGTTAGGAGGAGACAAGGCACAGCTGGGGAAAAGAGGGGGAGAAAAGGTAACCTAACAACGACCAGCAGAGGGAGACAGGGTGAAGGGAAAGGACAGAAACAAGACACAACATGACAGTACATGACAGTACCCCCCCACTCACCGAGCGCCTCCTGGCGCACTCGAGGAGGAAACCTGGCGGCAACGGAGGAAATCATCGATCAGCGCACGGTCCAGCACGTCCCGAGAGGGAACCCAACTCCTCTCCTCAGGACCGTACCCCTCCCAATCTACTAGGTACTGATGACCACGGCCCCGAGGACGCATGTCCAAAATCCTACGGACCCTGTAGATGGGTGCGCCCTCGACAAGGATGGGGGGGGGGGGGGGGAAGACGAGCGGGGGCGCGAAGAACGGGCTTGATACAGGAGACATGGAAGACCGGGTGGACGCGACGAAGGTATCGCGGAAGAAGAAGTCGAACTGCGACAGGATTAATGACCTGAGAAATACGGAACGGACCAATGAACCGCGGGGTCAACTTGCGAGAAGTGGTCTTAAGGGGAAGGTTCTGAGTGGAGAGCCAAACTCTCTGACCGCGACAATATCTAGGACTCTTAGTTCTACGCTTATTAGCAGCCCTCACAGTCTGCGCCCTATAACGGCAAAGTGCAGACCTGACCCTCTTCCAGGTGCGCTCGCAACGTTGGACAAAAGCCTGAGCGGAGGGGACGCTGGACTCGGCGAACTGAGATGAGAACAGCGGAGGCTGGTACCCGAGGCTACTCTGAAAAGGAGATAGCCCGGTCGCAGACGAAGGAAGCGAGTTGTGGGCGTATTCTGCCCAGGGGAGCTGTTCTGACCAAGACGCAGGGTTGCGAAAAGAAAGACTGCGTAAGATGCGACCAATAGTCTGATTGGCCCGTTCTGCTTGACCGTTAGACTGGGGGTGAAAGCCGGAAGAGAGACTGACGGAAGCCCCAATCAAACGGCAAAACTCCCTCCAAAATTGAGACGTCTCCAACCTCGGCAAAACTCCCTCCAAAATTGAGACGTGAATTGCGGACCTCTGTCCGAAACGACGTCTGACGGAAGGCCATGAATTCTGAAAACATTCTCGATGATGATTTGTGCCGTCTCTTTAGCAGAAGGAAGCTTAGCAAGGGGAATAAAATGAGCCGCCTTAGAGAACCTGTCGACAACCGTAAGAATAACAGTCTTCCCCGCTGACGAAGGCAGTCCGGTGACAAAATCTAAGGCGATGTGAGACCACGGATGAAACGACGATAGAAGTTCGCGAAGCCGAGAAAGCGCTGCAACTCGACGCGTGACTTAGGGACGGGCCAATCAATGACAGCTTGGACCTTAGCGGGATCCATCTTAATGCCTTCAGCGGAAATAACAGAACCGAGAAATGTGACGGAGGAGGCATGAAAAGAGCACTTCTCAGCCTTCACAAAAAGACAATTCTCTAAAAGGCGCTGGAGGACACGTCGAACGTGCTGAACATGAATCTGGAGTGACGGTGAAAAAATCAGGATATCGTCAAGGTAAACGAAAACAAAGATGTTCAGCATGTCTCTCAGGACATCATTGACTAATGCCTGAAAGACAGCTGGAGCGTTAGCGAGGCCGAAAGGAAGAACCCGGTATTCAAAGTGCCCTAACGGAGTGTTAAACGCCGTCTTCCACTCGTCCCCCTCCCTGATGCGCACGAGATGGTAAGCGTTACGAAGGTCCAACTTAGTGAAAAACCTGGCTCCCTGCAGGATCTCGAAGGCTGAAGACATAAGAGGAAGCGGATAACGATTCTTCACTGTTATGTCATTCAGCCCTCGATAATCTATGCAGGGGCGCAGGGACCCGTCCTTCTTCTTAACAAAAAAAAACCCCGCTCCGGCGGGAGAGGAGGAGGGGACTATGGTACCGGCGGCAAGAGCTACAGACAAATAATCTTCGAGAGCCTTACGTTCGGGAGCCGACAGAGAGTATAGTCTACCCCGGGGGGGAGTGGTTCCCGGAAGGAGATCAATACTACAATCATACGACCGGTGTGGAGGAAGAGAGGTGGCCCTGGACCGACTGAACACCGTGCGCAGATCGTGATATTCCTCCGGCACCCCTGTCAAATCACCAGGCTCCTCCTGTGAAGAAGAGACAGAGGAAACAGGAGGGATAGCAGACATTAAACATTTCACATGACAAGAGACGTTCCAGGAGAGGATAGAATTACTAGACCAATTAATGGAAGGATTATGACAAACTAGCCAGGGATGGCCCAAAACAACAGGTGTAAAAGGTGAACGAAAAATTAAAAAAGAAATGGTTTCGCTATGATTACCAGAAACAGTGAGGGTTAAAGGTAGCGTCTCACGCTGAATCCTGGGGAGAGGACTACCATCCAGGGCGAACAAGGCCGTGGACTCCCTTAACTGTCTGAGAGGAATGTCATGTTCCCGAGCCCAGGTCTCGTCCATAAAACAGCCCTCCGCCCCAGAGTCTATTAAGGCACTGCAGGAAGCTGACGAACCGGTCCAGCGTAGATGGACCGACAAGGTAGTGCAGGATCTTGAAGGAGAGACAGGAGTAGTAGCGCTCACCAGTAGCCCTCCGCTTACTGATGAGCTCTGGCTTTTACTGGACATGAAGTGACAAAATGACCAGTAGAACCGCAATAGAGACAGAGGCGGTTGGTGATTCTCCGTTCCCTCTCCTTAGTCGAGATGCGGATACCTCCCAGCTGCATAGGCTCAGCACCCGAGCCGGCAGAGGAAGATGGTAGTGATGCGGAGAGGGGGGCAACGGAGAACGCGAGCTCCTTTCCACGAGCTCGGTGACGAAGATCAACCCGTCGCTCAATGCGAATAGCGAGTTCAATCAAGGAATCCACGCTGGAAGGAACCTCCCGGGAGAGAATCTCATCCTTTACCTCTGCGCGGAGACCCTCCAGAAAACGAGCGAGCAAAGCCGGCTCGTTCCAGCCACTGGAGGCAGCAAGAGTGCGAAACTCAATAGAGTAGTCTGTTATGGATCGATTACCCTGACATAGGGAAGACAGGGCCCTGGAAGCCTCCTCCCCAAAAACAGATCGATCAAAAACCCGTATCATCTCCTCCTTAAAGTCCTGATACTGGTTAGTACACTCAGCCCTTGCCTCCCAGATTGCCGTGCCCCACTCACGAGCCCGTCCAGTAAGGAGAGATATGACGTAGGCGACACGAGCAGTGCTCCTGGAGTAAGTGTTGGGCTGGAGAGAAAACACAATATCACACTGGGTGAGGAACGAGCGGCATTCAGTGGGCTCCCCAGAGTAACACGGCGGGTTATTGATTCTGGGCTCCGGAGATTCGAAAGCCCTGGAAGTGGCCGGTGGATCGAGGCGGAGATGGTGAACCTGTTCTGTGAGGTTGGAGACTTGGGTGGCCAGGGTCTCAACGGCATGCCGAGCAGCAGACAATTCCTGCTTGTGTCTGCCTAGCATCGCTCCCTGGATCTCGACGGCTGAGTGGAGAGGATCCGAAGTCGCTGGGTCCATTCTTGGTCGGATTCTTCTGTTACGGTGCGTGAATGAGGACCCAAAAGCGAATTAACGTAAACAGAGCTTCTTTAATAACAAAACAAAACGTAGGCTCAGATGGACCGGCAGGTTCCGACAGGACAGGACAAGGTTGCAGCAAACATGACGATAGTCTGGTTCAGGCATGAACAACACAAACAAGAATCCGACAAGGACAGGAGCAGGAACAGAGAGAGATATAGAGACCTAATCAGAGGGAAAAAGGGAACAGGTGGGAAAAGGGGTGACGAGGAAGTTAGGAGGAGACAAGGCACAGCTGGGGAAAAGAGGGGGAGAAAAGGTAACCTAACAATGACCAGCAGAGGGAGACAGGGTGAAGGGAAAGGACAGAAACAAGACACAACATGACAGTACATGACACTCAGAGTACCCTGACACAAGGCAGTTTCCCAGACCTGTGGAGGAAGAGGAGGGGCTGAACAAACCCACTGACAACAGTGATAGAGAAACAAATGGACCATCCCCCCCAAAACTCCACTGATTCTATAAAATGGTAACTGACTAGGAGAAGAACCAGTGGGAGGTAACTGACAATCATAGACACCATGATCATTGAAATGATCCTGAAGGCCCTCAGCTTCATGTTGTTCATCCCTTCCCCCTCTCTCTCTCCTTCCCCCGGACCGGGACGTTTCAGAGCCCAGAGAACAGCCAGGCAGCAGAACAACATCACAGAAAGCATAAGCATATTTAAAATCAAATCAAACCACTCCCACCATAAATATTGGTATTCACCAAACATATTTACACAGCAGGAGCCAAGCACCATCATCCAGACAACACCACAACACCCCACCCTGTATCTCAGGGGTTTGTACTTCAGGAAGGTTACAGGGTGGACCACCGCCAGGTAGCGCTCCACACAGATACAGCACTGGAACAGAGGACGACCAAAGAGGTTGAAACCGGAAAAGAACGCACCAACTCTCAATAAAGTACCATTATCTTGGATGTGATAGTGAATTAAATATATCAGATTGGAAAGGCTGTAGAAGATCTCAGACACAGCCAGGTTGAGAGAGAAGATGTCTGAAGATATCATCCCTCCCACTCCGGTCACCATCAGCCACACGACGTAGACATTGGTGGGGAGACCCAGGATGAGGTTGATGGAAACGGCAGCAGTGTACAGAACATACTGGACATACTGGAAAGAAAGGAGGGTAACAATATAATAACATTTATTAGTAAATCATTTATTAGACATTAACAAACAGTTTTCTTAACATGTATTAATCATTACATCCCACATGTATAAATGTTAGTAAGCTAGTTATTTACACATTTAAATACCTTGTAAATGCTTTATTATTGGATGTTATTATACATTTTTACCGGAAGGTGTTCATTGAAGGAAGAGAGGAGAGTAGAGTTGCTGTCTCCAGAGGTGTTCATGTCTTCTCAGTCGTTGTGGTCTGTGAATTTACGAGACAAAACTTTGCAATTCTTACTCCTTTAATCGGGATTAGTGAATTTGTCCAAATAAAATATGAAAAAAAGGGTATCTTCAGTGTAGACTACCTGTTGTGTTCCTCAGACAACCCTGGTCTCTTCAGTGGTTAGTGTAAACTACCTGTTGTGTTCCTCAGACAACCCTGGTCTCTTCAGTGGCCAGTGAAGACTACCTGTTGTGTTCCTCAGACAACCCTGGTCTCTTCAGTGTTCAGTGTAGACTACCTGTTGTGTTCCTCAGACAACCCTGGTCTCTTCAGTGGTCAGTGTAGACTACCTGTTGTGTTCCTCAGACAACCCTGGTCTCTTCAGTTGTCAGTGTAGACTACCTGTTGTGTTCCTCAGACAAACCTGGTCTCTTCAGTTGTCAGTGTAGACTACCTGTTGTGTTCCTCAGACAACCCTGGTCTCTACTGTGCTCACTGTAGACTACCTGTTATGTTCCTCAGTTAACCCTGGTCTCTTCAGTGTTCAGTGTAGACTATCTGTTGTGTTCCTCAGACAACCCTGGTCTCTTCAGTGGTCAGTGTAGACTACCTGTTGTGTTCCTCAGACAGCACTGGTCCCTTCAGTGTTCAGTGTAGACTACCTGTTGTGTTCCTCAGACAACCCTGGTCTCTTCAGTGGTCAGTGTAGACTACCTGTCGTGTTCCCCAGACAACCTGGTCTCTTCAGTGTGTCTAAAGCTCTGCCTCTGACCCAGTCTTCACACAGTTGTGAGTTTCCTCCCCACCTTTTCTGAAGGTCAACGCAACACAAATCTAGGTCCTCCCCCAAAGCACGATCTCATTGGCCAAGTTGGCTGTGTTGTCAACCATAATTTTGTCTGGTTTGAATCTCCCCTAAAGCTCGGCCCTGCCTTTGCACAGGTGTGTGTTACTTAATGGAGAAATGTATTCAGCCAGAACCAAATATGCAAACGTAGGAGCCGAAGGCCAGATCCAAACCAAACATGCACACAACACATGTTCTGTAGCAGGAGTTATGTTAATCTGTGGAGTGGAATGTGATAGGGGAAGAGGCGTGATGAATGCTGTTCATCGTTTTTCAATTGGTTTATGTATCTGTAGTTGTGTTGAAAATTGAAACCGTGATGGACAACGCAAAGCTAATCTAAACCCCACCCCCTCAGCACTTGCCCTCATTGGACAGTTTTTACCCATCATTTAGTCTGGTTTGAATGTGCTCTAAAGCTCGGCCCTACCTTCACACAGGTGTGTGTTACGTCATGGAGAAATCTATAGGGTCAGTTTGCTCCAAGGGGCCGATCAGACTCAGGAAATGTATTTTTTACACCTTTTGTTTATAGACTTTCTCAGTACTTGTTATTCAGACTTACCATGTGCAGGTGAGTAACCAGGTTTGTCTACCTTTCACACACTGAATAAATATGATTTAAATCTCAGAAAACTCACCCACTGGGTGGAATAGCAATTTGATCAGGGAGTTTTTCTTCAATTTGTTTTTCTAAAGCAATCCCTTTAAATACTGTGTACCTTTAATTAGAAATCAGCACAACATTAGAATGTAGCCAATGGAGAATGAGTTCAGTGAAAGAAAGCCATCAAAACGTATTCATCTCCGTTTCTGAACTCATGCATAGCTAACACAATGGATAGATGTTGACCTAAGAGTTGTGTAAAGTCGGTAGAATCTTATAAAAAAATGATTAAAAGCTGTAATGGCTGCCAAAGGTGCTGGCAATGGTGCTGGCAAAGGTGCTTCCACAGGCAAAACACCAGTCTCAACATCAACAGTGAAGAGGTGACTCCGGGATGCTGAAATATCAAATTAACTGGCCTGATGAACACAGGATGGCCGGGCAGTGATAGTGGTTCCTCTCCATCGCTCGTTGTGTTGATTTCATCATGTCCATTTGGTGATGTTTTTTTTCACTGTTGAATCATATTGCAAATGCACGTGCATTTGCAATATGGTTCAATGGGCATTTACCATCACGAATTTGTCATGCTCAAAAATCCTGCAGAAATGCCAAATTAACTGGCCTGATGAACACAGGATGGCCGGGCAGTGATAGTGGTTCCTCTCCATCACTCGTTGGGGTTGATTTCAGAATGTCACTTTGGTGATGGTACCTCACTGTTTAAACATATTGCAAATGGACAAAAGTCACCAGCAAGTCACCGTCCATCAGTCAATTAGATATCCCTCTGACACCAAACTGTTATAGTTATAGTTCATGGGGGTTGCCTAATCACACATATGAAGTTTTGAAAAGATCTGATCTTTTTAACCCTTCGAAACAGCCACTATGACACCATTTAAGGCACTTTCGGGTTGGCACAGGAAGCTATAAGTCAACTCATATCCTGATTGGGCTATGCCTTTACAGAATCCTGAGTTATAAGTGTTTTCAGTAAGAACTGACCGATTTACACAGGGTTGAATGCACTATTTATCACAAACTGCTGGTTGGGTTTAGGGTGATTTTAACCACTTCCGGTTGCTTCAGGAAGCTTAGAATCGACACAGGTAGACCTCATAGTGGCCTGATGGACTGTCATTGAAGACAGGTCCATAAGAAATTCATAACCCACATAGGCTTCAGGTTGACTTTAGAGGAGCAGGCAATGTATTCCTATGGGGAGAGAAGTCATTGTAATCTGTGAGACCAAAAAACCCTAAGGATTAATTCAAGGTTAGGCTTGCACAGATTGGGAGGACCTCGGGAACGTACCTGAGGTCGAATTGTGCTTCACACCCCAACGGTTCTCTCACTGTCACCCAAAAGCAAATTACATTTAGGGCCAGGCTTCATTTTGGGCCTACTTTTTTCATGGTCGCTGCACTCAGAGCGAGCTACGGTCAAGCGGGGCATCTCGTTGAACTCGGCACGGTCTAGAGAATATGGAAATGCCATTGCAGGCTCTGTGTGTCTTTAAGCACCGCACTTTGTCACTCCATCCTTGCTGTGTGTGTGTGTGTGTGTGTGAGCGAGAGCTTTTCTTTGACATCTGTTGGGAGAAATGACTGACTTGCAGTTCATGAGGGTTGCCTAATCACACATATGAAGTTTTGAAAAGATCTGACCTTTTTAATCGTTCGAAACAGCACCTATGACCCAATTTTAAGGCACTTCCGGTTTACAAAGGAAGCTGAAAGTGAACAAATTTCCTCCTTGGGGTAGACAATTATAGAATTTTGAGTTTTAACCTGTCTACGATACTGGTTCCCAATTGGGAATCAACCCTCCCACGTTCAGCTGAAACGGTGGCGCATGGAACGCAAAAATATTCTTACAAATATTTAACCTCCACACATTAACAAGTCCAATAGCTCAAATGAAAGATAAACACCTTGTTCGTCTAGCCAGCAAGTCAGATTTCTAAAATGTTTTACGGCGAAAACATAGCACATATATATGTAAAACCACCACCAGACACAGCTCATTTCAATAGCCAAAACATGCAATCAACAAACGCAGGATTAAAAAATAAATCGCTCACTAACCTTTTGAAAATCTTCATCAGATGACAGTAATATGACATGTTACACAGTACATATTTTTTTTTTCAATAATATGCCATTTATATCCATAAATGTCCATTTACAGTGAGTTCACGTTCAGAAATTACTCAAAAATGCCCGCAGGAAATCTATGTAGCGCGGCAAGATAACGTAAATAGACATCATAAACTTTGACTAAATATACATGTTCTACATATAGTTAGAAAGATACACTGCTTCTTTATGCAACCGCTGTGTTAGATTTATTTTTAACGTTACAGAAATCGCACACTATTCCATATGCTGAGACAGCGCTCAGTTCCAAGCTACATTTCCACGTAATGTTGGAGTCAACAGAAACACAGATTTAAGCATAACTATTCCCTTACCTTCGATGGTCTTCGTTCAGAATGTTCTGGAAGGCTTCATACTTACCCAATACATCGTTTGGTTTCAAGTCTTGCGTCTTTGTATTAGCTACTGCTAATAACATCAGCTGAAATGCACCCAAAACGTCCTCTGGTCCGGAAAAGTTGCGCATCAAAACTTCAAAATTACATATTATATGTCGACTAAACAGGTCAAACTAAGTGCAGAAGCAAGCTTTACGATGTTTTAGACACGCAAAACAAACTTCAATTCAATCGGCCATCGTCTGCTCTTCTCTTGAGTGCTGGAACAAAGGAATGGCTGGGACCAATTCGCGCCCATACGCACAGCCTATTCTCTCGTGGCACGCACTAATTTCACTCCCATAGGGTCAATTCTCGCGGGATTTGAACGATTCAAAGCTCTAATGAAAGAGGACATCTAGCGGAAGAGATAGAAAGTGTCCCCAGAATCATAACTGGTTGGGAAGGGTGGGGTCCATGACGTCAAAGTTGCTCCAACTTTCATGGCCACAAAAACTAGTTTGGAAGAATGCCTGCCCTGTGAGTTCTGCTATACTTACAGACATAATTCCAACGGTTTTAGAATCTTTAGAGTGTTTTCTATCCAATAATAATTTTTATTTGCATATATTAGCAATTTTTGACAGATTTTTTTTCCAGTTTACTAGGGGTACCCAATCTCTCCAAAGGGGGCGTATGTCTGCCATATCCTTAACAGTCTTTACGTTAAGAACTGACTTATTTACGGAGGGTTTAGTGAGAGTGTGTTATTTCAGAAAATCCCAGAAATCTCTCAGAGCTCCGAAGCACACTTTAAAAAAAAAAAAACTGTTTTTGAACATCACCAATTTGAAACTGTACGATTTCTCTTAAATGACGATAGATAAATGGCTGGTTCTTTTTTTATTGACACTGTACGTTCCTTTACTTTGAGCTTAAGCGGAAAAATTATTGCTCTATTTTCATTTTGGACCTTTAATCCCAGAAAAATGGCCATAACTCAAAAACCATTGAGGCCTAGACGTCATCTTGTTCGGGGCCAACTGCCCATTATGCAAAACCTATGCTCACCAATTTTCGGCTTCAAAATATTTTCCGTTAAGGAGATAAGGCCACGTCGTGATTCGTGATGTTTTGTACATTTGCAATATGATTCCATTCGCCCTCTTGCGGGATTCACCGGGACAGCGGAAAAATAACTATTTTATAAAACGGAAACCGAATGTCCGAGAGAGTTCGGTTGATGACTTCCTGGAAGATCTGGCCCTGCCGCACGGCCCGACGCCATCCGCAAATTTTACAAATGTTTTCGGACGTCTAGTAAGGGGCCGTACATTTGCAATGTGGATGTTCTCACTAACAATATGGCAAATGTCAAAATGTTCCCTTAAGGTATGGAAGGTCAGTCCCATGCATCCACATCTCCATCCATGAATTTAAGAACGATAACATTTATACAGCCCCATCCCTCAGATGTTTACTAGAAAATGGCGGGTTGCATGAGCTTAACAACAATGTGGCTTTTTGGTTTGAACCCTTTACTTCCCCTTCAACTATGTTAACAATCTGAATAATGATCCAACAAGATTAATTCACACAGTGCCATTAACAGTGGTAAAATGTAATGATGATAACAAAAGTCATATGAAATAATATTAAAACCTGATAAGGCAGGAAACATTATAATATGTTCAATAGAATCAAAACAGAATGTCAGAAATACAGATAAATGTGGGCTAAATCAGAGTCACACAGAGTGATTCTTGGTAGTCTTTAACAAATCTACTTTGAATTAAAAGTTTACACCTCACACACATGGTTACGGGCTTAAACACAATAAGACAACTGTACCATGTCAGATATAGAGATGAAATGTATTACATTTTGAGTTTGCATCACAATATTACACTTTTTATACATCACAGAAGACTGAAGTATAACCAAACTGTTAGACATAGAAACACCACATTTACATCACAGAAGACTGAAATATAACCAAACTGTTAGACATAGAAACACCAGATTTACACTTTATATACATCACAGAAGACTGAAATATAACCAGACTGTTAGACATAGAAACACCACATTTACACTTCCATTTTTTTTCTTCTATTATGATTAATAATTATTAAATTAGGAAAAATATTAATAACATTACACCCATGAGGCCACTAGAGGGAGATTTGGTCATTTGACTACAGGAAGCGGCTACAAAAGAGAGAACCCTAAAGATTGTGTTTCTATAAAAGCCAAAACATTCCTCAATATTAGTAGTTGGCATTGTTTCATCGTGCTTTCTCATCAAAGACCATGTGAGCTACATGCAACATGTTAGCGATAGTTTCAGTGTCCTTGTGGTAATGCCTGAGATTGCCTAGCACTGATGTCCCACTGTAATAATACAATAAAATAAACAATTGTTTCAGGTAGGGTTCAAAAGGAAATTCATTCCCCAAAATTATCAGGTTTTCATGCTCATTCCCTTCTGATTCTGGGAATCTTCCAACCGGGATATCTGGAAAACCTTGGGATTCTGGGAAAGTGACAAAATGTTCCAACTGTAATGGCAGGGACAATAATTATACATGTTTCCTGTGGAATTTTATTCCGTTACTACTAAAGATTTGCAGCATTATTGACATTTAGAGCATTTAAATTTCAGGTAGAAATGCTTCATGTTAGGGGAGATATTCTCAGGGTCCCCTGATACAGGACAGTTTCCCAGCCCTGTGGAGGTAGAGGAGGGGCTGAACAAACCCAGAGATGATTATGAGGGAGAAAGAGATGGCGAGAGCAAAGTAAAAGTCGTTGAAGTTCAGGTACCCTTGGAAAGACACCGTGACCATGATAGGAAGAACACTCACGACCACAGACACTAGAACTACCAGAATGATCCAGAAAGCCTTTCTCTTCATGTTGTTCATCCCTTCCCCCTCTCTCTCTCCTTCCCCCGGCCCGGGACGTCTCAGAGCTCTGAGAACAGCCAGGCAGCAGAACAACTCAATGGAAAACACAACCAGATACTGAGCCAAGTAAAAGTAATAGAAGGTGGTTGAGAAAGACATGAACAACGCAGCAACACAGAACCCAAGAACCACCAGCCAGACAACACCACAACATCCCACCCTGTGCCTCAGGGGTTTGTACTTCAGGAAGGTTACAGGGTGGACCACCGCCAGGTAGCGCTCCACACAGATACAGCACTGGAACAGAGGACGACTGACAGTAAGTAAACCCACAGAGAAAGCCCTGGCAGGCAGGAACAAGCCATTTAACAGATAGTAGTCCAACAAAGTCAAGACATTGAATAGACAGTAGATGATCTCAGACACGGTCAGATTGAGAGAGAAGAACTCTGAAGCCATCGTCCCTACAGCTCCGGTCACTATCAGCCACAGGACGTAGACATTGGTGGGGAGACCCAGGATGAGGTTGAGTGTGTAGGCGATGGTGAAGAGATATTTGGTCTGGGCCATGTAGTGGTTTAGGTTGTCCAGGGTAGAGGAGGGAGAAGAGTCGTTCAACATTAAGGTGGACATCTTCTCTTCAATGGAACCAATGGAACGTTGGAGGTGTTCCATTATCTGTATTGGTTCCGGGGTTCCCATGGCGATGGGAAAAAACGATGTTATTGTAAATAATATCAGACAATACTTGTGCTGTGTTGAGAAATTGCCTACAGTACGTCACAAATGTTATCTAACCAACCAGAGGGAAAGGTGAAGAAGACATTACCTTATTAAATGATCATTCACGTCACCTTTCATTTCCTATTTAGCTTTAAAATATAATATTTCAGTCAACAATATGGAGTTCATAGCATCTTTAAAAAGTCAACGCCAACTTCGACATCTCATATCTATCAATATATTTTTGCTCCATATTTATTTCCAATTCCAGTTGAATCAAAACTCAAATCAAAAGTTACCATGGGGTCCTACCTGTCTCAGAGTAGTGCTCCGTTCCTCTCTTCCTCTGGGAGTTTACAGGTGTAGTGTCTGTCTCAGAGTAGTGCTCCTTCCCTCTCTTCCTCTGGGAGTTTACAGGTGTAGTGTCTGTCTCAGAGTAGTGCTCCGTTCCTCTCTTCCTCTGGGAGTTTACAGGTGTAGTGTCTGTCTCAGAGTAGTGCTCCGTCCCTCTCTTCCTCTGGGAGTTTACAGGTGTAGTGTCTGTCTCAGAGTAGTGCTCCTTCCCTCTCTTCCTCTGGGAGTTTACAGGTGTAGTGTCTGTCTCAGAGTAGTGCTCCGTCCCTCTCTTCCTCTGGGAGTTTACAGGTGTAGTGTCTGTCTCAGAGTAGTGCTCCGTCCCTCTCTTCCTCTGGGAGTTTACAGGTGTAGTGTCTGTCTCAGAGTAGTGCTCCGTCCCTCTCTTCCTCTGGGAGTTTACAGGTGTAGTGTCTGTCTCAGAGTAGTGCTCCGTCCCTCTCTTCCTCTGGGAGTTTACAGGTGTAGTGTCTGTCTCAGAGTAGTGCTCCGTCCCTCTCTTCCTCTGGGAGTTTACAGGTGTAGTGTCTGTCTCAGAGTAGTGCTCCGTCTCTCTCTTCCTCTGGGAATTTACAGGTGTAGTGTCTGTCTCAGAGTAGTGCTCCGTCCCTCTCTTCCTCTGGGAGTTTACAGGTGTCTGTCTCAGGAGCTGAAGAAGCCTGTATAGGACTCTGCTCACTTCGTGCTTCCCTACCTTACCTTTGTATATGACTCACACACACACACACACACACACACACACACACACACACACACACACACACACACACACACACACACACACACACACACACACACACACACACACACACACACACACACACACACACAGCCTCTAAAGCTACCCATTAACATACATCAGCGGGGAAGTCAACACAGCCAGGTAATGACCAGGAACCAGATTATTCTAAAATGTTCCTTGATTTCCATCCCTTGTCTTCAGGGACGGAGGTTTTGTCTGCGTCACCAACGACACCCTAATACCTAAATAGTGAACTTCCTTTGACTATGACCCATGTAGGGAAGAGGGTGTCATTTGGAACTGACAATTGGGGACGGACGTCAGAAGGTCATCTCTGTCCAATCAAATGTGCCTCGGAGAGGCAGTATACCACTCCATAAAGGTGTCCTTCAGTACACCACTCTATAAAGGTGTTTACAGTATACAGCTATAAAGGTGTTTACAGTGTACAACTCTATAAAGGTGTTTACAGTATTCCACTCTATAAAGGTGTCCTACAGTATACCACTATATAAAGGTGTTTACAGTATACCACTCTATAAAGGTGTTTACAGTATGCCACTCTATAAAGGTGTCCTACAGTATACCACTCTATAAAGGTGTCCTACAGTATACCACTCTATAAAGGTGTTTACAGTACACCACTCTATAAAGGTGTCCTACAGTATACCACTCTATAAAGGTGTTTACAGTATACCACTCTATAAAGGTGTCCTACAGTATACCACTCTATAAAGGTGTTTACAGTATACCACTCTATAAAGGTGTTTACAGTACACCACTCTATAAAGGTGTCCTACAGTATAACACTCTATAAAGGTGTCCTACAGTTTACCACTCTATAAAGGTGTCCTACAGTATAACGCTCTATAAAGGTGTTTACAGTACACCACTCTATAAAGGTGTCCTTCAGTATACCACTCTATAAAGGTGTCCTACAGTATACCACTCTATAATGGTGTTTACAGTACACCACTCTATAAAGGTGTCCTACAGTACACCACTCTATAAAGGTGTTTACAGTATACAACTCCATAAAGGTGTCCTACAGTATACCACTCTATAAAGGTGTTTACAGTATACCACTCTATAAAGGTGTTTACAGTATACCACTCTATAAAGGTGTTTACAGTATACCACTCTATAAAGGTGTTTACAGTATACCACTCTATAAAGGTGTTTGCAGTATACCACTCTATAAAGGTGTTTACAGTATACCACTCTATAAAGGTGTTTACAGTATACCACTCTATAAAGGTGTTTACAGTATACCACTCTATAAAGGTGTTTACAGTATTCCACTCTATAAAGGTGTTTACAGTATACCACTCTTTAAAGGTGTTTACAGTACACCACTCTATAAAGGTGTCCTACAGTATACCACTCTATAAAGGTGTTTACAGTGTATCACTCTATAAAGGTGTTTACAGTATACCACTCTATAAAGGTGTTTACAGTATACCACTCTATAAAGGTGTTTACAGTATACCACTCTTTAAAGGTGTTTACAGTATACCACTCTATAAAGGTGTTTACAGTATACCACTCTATAAAGGTGTTTACAGTATACCACTCTATAAAGGTGTTTACAGTATACCACTCTATAAAGGTGTTTACAGTATTCCACTCTATAAAGGTGTTTACAGTATACCACTCTTTAAAGGTGTTTACAGTACACCACTCTATAAAGGTGTCCTACAGTATACCACTCTATAAAGGTGTTTACAGTGTATCACTCTATAAAGGTGTTTACAGTATACCACTCTATAAAGGTGTTTACAGTATACCACTCTATAAAGGTGTTTACAGTATACCACTCTTTAAAGGTGTTTACAGTATACCACTCTATAAAGGTGTTTACAGTATACCACTCTATAAAGGTGTTTACAGTATACCACTCTATAAAGGTGTCCTACAGTTTACCACTCTATAAAGGTGTCCTACAGTATAACGCTCTATAAAGGTGTTTACAGTACACCACTCTATAAAGGTGTCCTTCAGTATACCACTCTATAAAGGTGTCCTACAGTATACCGCTCTATAAAGGTGTTTACAGTACACCACTCTATAAAGGTGTCCTTCAGTATACCACTCTATAATGGTGTTTACAGTATACCACTCTATGAAGGTGTTTACAGTACACCACTCTATAAAGGTGTCCTACAGTACAGCACTCTATAAAGGTGTCCTACAGTATACCACTCTATAAAGGTGTTTACAGTACACGACTATATAAAGGTGTCCTACAGTACACCACTCTATAAAGGTGTCCTACAGTATACCACTCCATAAAGGTGTCCTACAGTATACCACTATATAAAGGTGTTTACAGTATACCACTCTATAAAGGTGTTTACAGTATACCACTCTATAAAGGTGTTTGCAGTATACCACTCTATAAAGGTGTTTACAGTATACCAATCTATAAAGGTGTTTACAGTGTACCACTCTATAAAGGTGTTTACAGTATACCACTCTATAAAGGGGCCCTCCAGTATACCACTCTATAAAGGTGTTTACAGTATACCACTCTATAAAGGTGTTTACAGTATACCACTCTATAAAGGTGTTTACAGTATACCACTCTATAAAGGTGTTTACAGTATACCACTCTTTAAAGGTGTTTACAGTAAACCACTCTATAAAGGTGTTTACAGTATACCACTCTATAAAGGTGTTTACATTATTCCACCCTATAAAGGTGTCCTACAATGTACCACTCTATAAAGGTGTTTACAGTACACCACTCTATAAAGGTCTGTCCAGTACACCACTCTATAAAGGTGTTTACAGTATACCACTCTATAAAGGTCTGTCCAGTACACCACTCTATAAAGGTGTTTACAGTATACCACTCTATAAAGGTGTCCTCCAGTATACCACTCTATAAAGGTGTTTACAGTATACCACTCTATAAAGGTGTTTACAGTATACCACTCTATAAAGGTGTTTACAGTATACCACTCTATAAAGGTGTTTACAGTATACCACTCTATAAAGGTGTTTACAGTATACCACTCTATAAAGGTGTCCTCCAGTATACCACTCTATAAAGGTGTTTACTGTGTATCACTCTATAAAGGTGTTTACAGTATTCCACTCTATAAAGGTGTCCTTCAGTATACCACTCTATAAAGGTGTCCTACAGTATACCACTCTATAATGGTGTTTACAGTATACCACTCTATAAAGGTGTTTACAGTACAGCACTCTATAACGGTGTCCTACAGAACACCACTCTATAAAGGTGTCCTACAGCATACCACTCTATAAAGGTGTTTACAGTACACCACTCTATAAAGGTGTCCTTCAGTATACCACTCTATAAAGGTGTCCTACAGTATACCACTCTATAAAGGTGTTTACAGTATACCACTCTATAAAGGTGTTTACAGTATACCACTCTATAAAGGTGTTTACAGTACACCACTATATAAAGGTGTCCTACAGTACACCACTCTATAAAGGTGTCCTACAGTATACCACTCCATAAAGGTGTCCTACAGTATACCACTCTATAAAGGTGTTTACAGTATACCACTCTATAAAGGTGTTTACAGTATACCACTCTATAAAGGTGTTTACAGTATACCACTCTATAAAGGTGTTTACAGTATACCACTCTATAAAGGTGTTTGCAGTATACCACTCTATAAAGGTGTTTACAGTATACCACTCTTTAAAGGTGTTTACAGTACACCACTCTATAAAGGTGTCCTACAGTATACCACTCTATAAAGGTGTTTACAGTATACCACTCTATAAAGGTGCCCTCCAGTATACCACTCTATAAAGGTGTTTACAGTATACCACTCTATAAAGGTGTTTACAGTATACCACTCTTTAAATGTGTTTACAGTATACCACTCTATAAAGGTGTTTACAGTATACCACTCTATAAAGGTGTTTACAGTACACCACTCTATAAAGGTGTTTGCATTATTCCACTCTATAAAGGTGTCCTACAGTATACCATTCTATAAAGGTGTTTACAGTATACCACTCTATAAAGGTGCTTACAGTACACCATTCTATAAAGTTGTCCTACAGTATACCACTCTATAAAGGTGTTTACAGTACACAATTCTGTAAAGTTGTCCTACAGTATTCCACTCTATAAAGGTGTTTACAGTATACCATTCTATAAAGGTGTCCTACAGTATACCACTCTATAAAGGTGTTTACAGTGTACCACTCTATAAAGGTGTTTACAGTACACCATTCTATAAAGTTGTCCTTCAGTATAACACTCTATAAAGGTGTCACATAGGAGAACCCTACAGTATATAAGACGATATCTGACTCTTTCCTTCACATACAGCCCTATTTATTTTTATTTATTATATGTCACCTTTATTTATTAACCAGGTAGGTTAGTTGAGAACAAGTTTTCATTTGCAACTGCGACCCGGCCAAGATAAAGCTTAGCAATTCAACACATAAGACAACACAGAGTTACACATGGAATAAACAAAACATACAGTCAGTAATACAGTAGAACAAAAGACAACAAAAGTCTATATACAGTGAGTGCAAATGAGGTAAGATAAGGAAATAAATAGGCCATGGTGGCAAAGTAATTACAATATAGCAATTAAACACTGGAATGGTAGATCGGCAGAAGATGAATGTGCAGGTAGAGATGTTGGGGTGCAAAGGAGCAAAATAAATAAATACCAGTATGGGGATGAGGTAGGTAGATAGATGGGCTGTTTACAGATAGGCTAAGTACAGGTGCAGTGATCTGTAAGCTGCTCTGACAGCTGGTGCTTAAAGCTAGTGAGGGAGATGTGAGTATCCAGCTTCAGAGATTTTTGCAATTCGTTCCAGTCATGGGCAGCAGAGAACTGGAAGGAAAGGCGACCAAAGGAGGAATTGGCTTAGGGGGTGACCAGTGAGATATACCTGCTGGAGCGCGTGCTACGAGTGGGTGCTGCTATGGTGACCAGTGAGCTGAGTTAAGGCAGGGCTTTACCTAGCAGAGACTTGTAGATAACCTGTAGCCAGTGGGTTTGGCGACGAGAATGAAGCGAGGGCCAACCAACGAGAGCGTACAGGTCGCAATGGTGGGTAGTATATGGTGCTTTGGTGACAAAACAGATGGCACTGTGATAGACTGCATCCAGTTTGTTGAGTAGAGTGTTGGAGGCTATTTTATAGATGACATCACCGAAGTCGAGGATTGGTAGGATGGCAGCATGAGTGAAGGATGCTTTGTTGCAATATAGGAATTGGATTCTAGATTTAATTTTGGATTGGATATGCTTAATGTGAGTCTGGAAGGAGAGTTTACAGTCTAACCAGACACCCAGGTATTTGTAGTTGTCCACGTATTCTAAGTCAGAGCCGTCCAGAGTAGTGACGCTGAACGGGCGAGCAGGTGCAGTCAGTGATCGATTGAATAGCATGCATTTAGTTTGACTTGCGTTTAAGCGCAGTTGGAGGCCACGGAAGGAGAGTTGTATGACATTGTAGCTCGTCTGGAGGTTAGTTAACACAGTATCCAAGGAGGGGCCAGAAGTATACAGAATGGTGTCGTCTGCGTAGAGGTGGATCAGAGAATCACCAGCAGCAAGAGCAACATCATTGATGTAAACAGAAAAGAGAGTCGGCCCGAGAATTGAACCCTGTGGCACCCCCATAGATAATGCCAGAGGTCCGGACAACAGGCCCTCTGATTTGACACACTGAACTCTATCAGAGAAGTAGTTGGTAAACCAGGCGAGGCAATCATTTGAGAAACCAAGGCTGTCGAGTCTGCCAATAAGAATGTTGTGATTGACAGAGTCGAAAGCCTTGGCCAGGTCGATGAATACGGCTGCACGGTAATGTCTCTTATCGATGGCATTTATGATGTCGTTTAGAACCTTGAGCATGGCTGAGGTGCACCTATACAGAATAGAAAACTGTCTCTGACTCTTTCCTACATATACTGGCCTACAGAGGTTAATTTCTATATGTTCAACTGAGGACAAAGGGAATGGGGTTATGTGCACACTGCACAGTCATTCCTCTACTTTTGCATGTCAATGATCTGTATAATGAGGGTGAAGTTTCCCTTAGGTACAGATCTAGGATCAGCCAATCCTAACCTCAACCATTGATGGGGACATGACAAAACTGACCCAAGATCATCATCTATGGACAACTTCACCCAACTCCAATAAGGAGCTGCATTTGTTTGCAGAATGATGGACACACAGGTGTCCAGCCTGGACATAGTTTAATATTCAGGAAGCAGAGTTCATCACTACAGATAGTAGTAAGAGCTACTTCCTGTCTGTAACAGCACCAGGAGCAGCACTCTATCCATCAAGGACAAGGTGGTAGTGATACATTTAACTAGACAACATTTTATTTACAAAAGTCAGAGAACGATCAACAAGAGTTTCCACAGTTCAGATGTGATTGGACCATTTATTAAAGTATGAAGAACAACAAGGAAACCATCAGATATAAACACCAAGCTTTAACTGGTTGTATCTAGAAAACACAAAGCCTCATTGTAACAAGAACAATAATCAGTAAAGTTCACTTAAAGGTTCAATCTGGGATTGGTACATCCATTTCATGACTTTTGAATGAATGTTATTCAGGCATTTATTCAGCCATTGATTCTTGAAGAATATGACTTTTGATGACTCAGAGGCATTTGTTTACGTTAATCATGTCACATGACTTAGATTTTAACCTATTTTAAAGCTTGTTCATCAAACTGTCCCCCTTTTTGTCAGATGGTCATGCCAGATGTCGGGGCGATCTGTAGGGGGCGACATACAGTCAGTCTGTTCTACTAAGGTCAGTATGACATCACAATAAACTACCACACATTACAGTCATTGAGTTCTACTAAGGTCAGTATGACATCACAGTAAACTACCACATATTACAGCCAATGTGTTCTACTAAGGTCAGTATGACATCACAATAAACTACCACATATTACAGTCATTGTGTTCTACTAAGGTCAGTATGACATCACAATAAACTACCACATATTCCAGTCATTGTGTTTTACTAAGGTCAGTATGACATCACAATAAACTACCACATGTTACAGTCATTGAGTTCTACTAAGGTCAGTATGACATCACAGTAAACTACCACATATTACAGCCAATGTGTTCTACTAAGGTCAGTATGACATCACAATAAACTACCACATATTACAGTCATTGTGTTCTACTAAGGTCAGTATGACATCACAATAAACTACCACATAATCCAGTCATTGTGTTTTACTAAGGTCAGTATGACATCACAATAAACTACCACATGTTACAGTCAGTGTGTTCTACTAAGGTCAGTATGACATCACAGTAAACTACCACATATTACAGTCAGTGTGTTCTACTAAGGTCAGTATGACATCACAATAAACTACCACATATTACAGTCCTTGTGTTCTACTAAGGTCAGTATGACATCACAATAAACTACCACATATTACAGTCATTGTGTTTTACTAAGGTCAGTATGACATCACAATAAACTACCACATATTACAGTCAGTGTGTTCTACTAAGGTCAGTATGACATCACAATAAACTACCACATGTTACAGTCAGTGTGTTCTACTAAGGTCAGTATGACATCACAATAAACTACCACATATTACAGTCATTGTGTTCTACTAAGGTCAGTATGACATCACAATAAACTACCACATATTCCAGTCATTGTGTTTTACTAAGGTCAGTATGACATCACAATAAACTACCACATGTTACAGTCATTGAGTTCTACTAAGGTCAGTATGACATCACAGTAAACTACCACATATTACAGCCAATGTGTTCTACTAAGGTCAGTATGACATCACAATAAACTACCACATATTACAGTCATTGTGTTCTACTAAGGTCAGTATGACATCACAATAAACTACCACATATTCCAGTCATTGTGTTTTACTAAGGTCAGTATGACATCACAATAAACTACCACATGTTACAGCCAGTGTGTTCTACTAAGGTCAGTATGACATCACAGTAAACTACCACATATTACAGTCAGTGTGTTCTACTAAGGTCAGTATGACATCACAATAAACTACCACATATTACAGTCCTTGTGTTCTACTAAGGTCAGTATGACATCACAATAAACTACCACATATTACAGTCATTGTGTTTTACTAAGGTCAGTATGACATCACAATAAACTACCACATATTACAGTCAGTGTGTTCTACTAAGGTCAGTATGACATCACAATAAACTACCACATGTTACAGTCAGTGTGTTCTACTAAGGTCAGTATGACATCACAATAAACTACCACATTTACAGTCATTGTGTTCTACTAAGGTCAGTAACACATCACAGTAAACTACCACATATTACAGTCATTGTGTTCTACTAAGGTCAGTAACAAATCACAGTAAACTATCACATATTACAGTCATTGTGTTCTACTAAGGTCAGTATGACATCACAATAAACTACCACATATTACAGTCATTGTGTTCTACTAAGGTCAGTATGACATCACAATAAACGACCACATATTACAGTCAGTGTGTTCTACTAAGGTCAGTATGACATCACAATAAACTACCACATGTTACAGTCAGTGTGTTCTACTAAGGTCAGTATGACATCACAATAAACTACCACATATTACAGCCATTGTGTTCTACTAAGGTCAGTATGACATCACAATAAACTACCACATATTACAGTCATTGTGTTCTACTAAGGTCAGTAACACATCACAGTAAACTACCACATATTACAGTCATTGTGTTCTACTAAGGTCAGTAACACATCACAGTAAACTACCACATATTACAGTCATTGTGTTCTACTAAGATCAGTAACACATCACAGTAAACTACCACATATTACAGTCATTGTGTTCTACTAAGGTCAGTAACACATCACAGTAAACTACCACATATTACAGTCATTGTGTTCTACTAAGGCCAGTAACACATCACAGTAAACTACCACATATTACAGTATTGTATACAATCAAAATAGATACAAAGAAACAAAGAAAACAGTCATTAATATTACTTTGTTTTTAACTTAATTTAACTTGTTATTAACAATATTATTTCTCAAGTGTCAGTACCACAAGGAGATGGAAAAACAGCGAGAAAAACTGTTAAACATTTATATTACTACTACCAGTGTAGCATAATTTAATTTAACAATGAACAACTGTAGATGATATTTTTAACGTTCTTGCTTCTATTTCTCAAGTGTCACAGCTGGAGAGAGGAAAACAGTCAGGAAAAACAGTCAGAAACTAATATTACAAATAATTTACTGAATTTCTAACATAATATGTAACAGTTGTAGATTATTCAAAAAATATGGTTTCAATTTCTACAGTTTCCTACAGGCTAGGAGACGGCTACAAAGTCTCAACTAATATTTCAATCAAATTAACTTAACATTTATCAATTGTAGATGAAACACTTTTTAAAGTGATCATTTCTAATTTCCTGCAAAAACATCTCTTACTTCTAAAATCCGACACAAATTTTTTTTAGTCCTTTTTGTTGTTGTTTGAAACCCAGATTACCTCTTTAATTCCCACACAACTTCTATTCTGCCCCTTTTCTATTCTCATTGGTTCCTGGTTTGTACAGATTGGATTGGTTGGGCTCAGTAATGAGGAAAATATATATCTTGCCAGAGCCATGCCACTGGACACAAAATGGTGGAATAAATGTTGTTACCATGTAACTTCAACACATAAAATCAACATGACGACGTTAAATCAAGGTGGTAAACTCATTGGACGTCACCATAAAGGAGTCATCAAAGTTAACGAATTTCGGGAATGTTGGTATTTTTGTCACCCAACTTTTAGTCCAAAAGCAATTACTCAAATTGTAAATCAAAATTAGAAGTTGAACTGATGTCTGTGCCAAGTGTGACCTCAGCCTCAGGGTCCCCTGACACAAGGCAGTTTCCTAGACCTGTGGAGGAAGAGGAGAGGCTGAACGAACCCACTGACAACTGTGATAGAGAAACAAATGGACAATCCCCCCAAAAACTCCACTGATTCTATAAAATGACAACTGACTAGGAGAAGAACCAGTGGGAGGTACATGACAATCATAGACACCATGATGATTGAAATGATCCTGAAGGCCCTCAGCTTCATGTTGTTCATCCCTTCCCCCTCTCTCTCTCCTTCCCCCGGACCGGGACGTTTCAGAGCCCAGAGAACAGCCAGGCAGCAGAACAAAATCACAGAAAGAGTAAGAAGATTTAGAATCAAAGCAAAGATCTTCCACCATGCAGATTGGTATTTACTAAGCATATTTACAAAGCAGGAGCCAAGCACCATCAGCCAGACAACACCACAACACCCCACCCTGTATCTCAGGGGTTTGTACTTCAGGAAGGTTACAGGGTGAACCACCGCCAGGTAGCGCTCCACACAGATACAGCACTGAAACAGAGGACGACCAAAGAGGGTGAAACCGGTAAAGAATGTCCCAACGCTCCATAAAGTGTCATTCTGTAGGAGGAGACGTTGAACAATAAACACCAGATTGGACAGGATGGAGATGATCTCAGACACAGCCAGGTTGAGAGAGAAGAAGTCTGAAGCCATCGTCCCAACAGCTCCGGTCACTATCAGCCACAGGATGTAGACATTGGTGGGGAGACCCAGGATGAGGTTGATAGAGATGGCAGCAGTGTACAGAACATACTGGACAGACTGGAAAGGAAGATGGTAACACTTTATAATAACATTCAGTTAGTAAGACATTTGTAAGACATTTACAAACAGTTTGCTAATTAATCATTATTCACACATTTCAATCCCTTATCAATGGTTTATTATTGGATGTTATTATAACTTTTTACCAGAAGGTGTTCAGAGAAGGAGGAGAGGAGAGTAGAGTTGCTGTCTACAGAGGTGTTCATCTCTTCTCAGTCATTGGGGTCTGTGAATGTACGAGACAAAACATTTCGATTTTGAAATAAGTGAATTTGTCCAAATATAAAATGAAGAAAAATATTGTCTCTTTTGTGTACACTACCTGTCACGTTCCTCAGACAACTCTGGTCTCTTCAGTGGCGGTAAACCTCTGCCTCTGACCCAGCCTTCACACAGGTGTGTGTTTCCTCCCCAGCTTTTCCGACGAACAAGGCAACGCAAATCTAGGTCCTCCCCAAACCAATTATCTCATTGGATAGCATTGAGTTGGCTGTGTTGTTAACCATAATTTTGTCTGGTTTGATGGTGCGTCAAAAGCTCGGCCCTACCTTGGTGTGTGTTACTTAATGGAGAAATGTATTCAGCCAGAACCAGATATGCAAACGTAGGAGCCGAAGGCCAGATCTAAACCAAACATGGACACAACACATGTTCTGTAGCAGGGGTTAGGTTAATCTGTGGAGTGGAATGTGATTGGGTGTGACGGGGAAGAGGTGTGATGAATGCTGTTCATCATTTCCAATTGGTTGACAGATCTGTAGTTGTCTTTGGTTTGAAACCGTGCTGGACAACGCAAAGCAAATCTAAACCCCACCCCCTCAGCACTTGCCCTCATTGGACAGTTTTTACGCATCATTTAGTCTGGTTTGAATGTGCTCTAAAGCTCGGCCCTACCTTCACACAGGTGTGTGTTACGTCATGGAGAAACCTATTGGGTCAGTTTGCTCCAAGGGGCCCATCAGACTCAGGAAATGTCTTTTTTTACACCTTTTGATTATAGACCTTTACATTTTTTGATTATAGACCTTCTCATTACTTGTTATTCAGACTTATCATATACAGGTTAGTAACCAGGTTTGAGGGTATGTCTACCTTTCACACACTGAATAAATGTCAATACAATCTCAGAAAACCCACCCACTGGGTGGAATAGCAATTTGATCAGGGAGTTTTTCTTCAATTTGTTTTTCTAAAGCAATCCCTTTAAATACTGTGTACCTTTAATTAGAAATCAGCACAACATTAGAATGTAGCCAATGGAGAATGAGTTCAGTGAAGGAAAGCCATCAAAACGTATTTATCTCTGATTCAGAACTCATGCATAGCTAAAACAATGGATAGATGTTGACCTAAGAGTTATGTAAAGTTGGTAGAATCTTATAAAAAAATGATTAAAAGCTGTAATGGCTGCCAAAGGTGTTGGCAATGGTGCTGGCAAAGGTGCTTCCACAGGCAAAACACCAGTCTCAACATCAACAGTGAAGAGGTGACTCCGGGATGCTGAAATACCAAATTAACTGGCCTGATGAACACAGGATGGCCGGGCAGTGATAGTGGTTCCTCTCCATCGCTCGTTGTGTTGATTTCATCATGTCCATTTGGTGATGTTTTTTTTCACTGTTGAATCATATTGCAAATGCACATGCATTTGCAATATGGTTCAATGGGCATTTACCATCACGAATTTGTCATGCTCAAAAATCCTGCAGAAATGCCAAATTAACTGGCCTGATGAACACAGGATGGCCGGGCAGTGATAGTGGTTCCTCTCCATCACTCGTTGGGGTTGATTTCAGAATGTCACTTTGGTGATGGTACCTCACTGTTTAAACATATTGCAAATGGACAAAAGTCACCAGCAAGTCACCGTCCATCAGTCAATTAGATATCACTCTGACACCAAACTGATACAAACTTACACCACACCCACTTTTTCCAACTCGTTTAGAAGCTAACTATCACATACTTCAGAGCAGGCCCAAAATTCACAGCGTTCAAACCATAATAAAAACGTAAAACACGTAGTTACGTTCTAGCTGTGTGTCCAGTTCTGACATTATGTGTAGGCCTAGCTGAGGCGACCCCGAATCCCGAGTTTCGGCTCGATAGGTCATTCGGTGCCCGAGCAAGACCCTAATTGGTGCTGAAAATCCACTTTTTTTCCATGCCTTGCTACGGGGTCCTTGAATGAGCTATCTGACAGAAACGTTGGGGTCCGTCTATATGGGCCGAGCCGGTCGCAATGCACCTAGTCTTGCGACTCTGGGACATTTCTAAATGTCAGCATTTTCGTGATGCAAAAATGAAAATGAATTGAAGTTATTGCAAATATACGAGGCTGTTTCTTGGTCCGAGAACTTTCCAGAGCCAAGTAACTCACCACGCACTATCGACCTGAGGTCTAGATCAGGTTTCTAAAGTTTCAGAACTCTGATGGTTCTTTTTTAGCTCAAAACTAAGGTAACTATTGCAGGCAATGTATGTCTCTACGCACCCCAATATGTCCCTCCTTCCAAGCTGTGTGATTTAGTTTTTCTTTGAAATTTTATAGGAGACATGACTGATTTACAGTTCATGAGGGTTGCCTAATCACACATATGAAGTTTTGAAAATATCTGACCTTTTTAACCCTTCGAAACAGCAACTATGACACCATTTAAGGCACTTTCGGTTGGCACAGGAAGCTATAAGTAAACTCATATCCTCATTGGGGTATGCCTTTACAGAATCCTGAGTTATAAGTGTTTACGTTAAGAACTGACCGATTTACACAGGGTTGAATGCACTATTTATCATAAACTGCTGGTTGGGTATGGAAAAACACTTTTAGGGTGATTTTAACCTCTTCCGGTTGCTTCAGGAAGCTTAGAATCGACACAGGTAGACCTCATAGTGGCCTGATGGACTGTCATTGAAGACAGGTTCATAAGAAATTCATAACCCACATAGGCTTCAGGTTGACTTTAGAGGAGCAGGCAATGTATTCCTATGGGGAGAGAAGTCATTGTAATCTGTGAGATCAAAAAACCCTGATTAACTGTTAAGGATTAATGCCACACGGTCAAGGTTAGGCTTGCACAGATCGGGAGGACCTCAGGAACGTACCTGTGCTTCACACCTCAACGGTTCTCTCACTGTCACCCAAAAGCAAATGACATTTAGTGCCAGGCTTCATTTTGGGCCTACTTTTTTCACGGTCGCTGCACTCAGAGCGAGCTACGGTCAAGCGGGGGCATCTCGTTGAACTCGGCACGGTCTAGAGAATATGGAAATGCCATTGAAGGCTCTGTGTGTCTTTAAGCACCGCACTTTGTCACTCCATCCTTGCTGTGTGTGTGTGTGTGTGTGTGTGTGTGTGTGTGTGTGTGTGTGTGTGTGTGTGTGTGTGTGTGTGTGTGTGTGTGTGTGTGTGTGTGTGTGTGTGTGTGTGTGTGTGTGTGTGTGAGAGAGAGCTTTTCTTTGACATCTGTTGGGAGAAATGACTGACTTACAGTTCATGAGGGTTGCCTAATCACACATATGAAGTTTTGAAAAGATCTGACCTTTTTAACCCTTGGAAACAGCCACTATGACACCATTTAAGGCACTTCCGGTTTACACAGGAAGCTGAAAGTTAACACATGTCCTCCTTGGTGTCACACCCTGACCATAGTTTACTTTGTATATTTCTATGTTGTGGTTGGTCAGGGTGTGATCTGAGTGGGCATTCTATGTTTCATGTCTAGTTTGTCTAGTTCTATGTTCGGCCTGATATGGTTCTCAATCAGAGGCAGGTGTTCGTCATTGTCTCTGATTGGGAACCATATTTAGGTAGCCTGGGTTTCACTGTGTTTGTGGGTGATTGTTCCTGTCTTTGTGTAGTGTTCACCAGATAGGCTGTATTAGGTTTTGAGTTCTCACGTTTCTTGTTTTTTCGTTAGTTTGTTCTTGTATAGTGTCGTCAATAAATACAATGAACAACCACCACGCTGCGCTTTGGTCCGCCTCTACTTTACAAGAAGAGAATCGTTACAGAATCACCCACCACAACAGGACCAAGCGGTGTGGTAATGGGCAAAGGAAAAAGCAGCAGCAGGAGCAGCGCGAGGAGGTATGGACATGGGAGGACGAATTAGACGGTAAAGGACCTTGGGCTCAGCCAGGAGAGTATCGCCGCCCCAAGGAAGAACGGGAGGCGGCGAAAGCGGAGAGGCGCTGGTATGAGGAGGCAGCGCGGCGTCGTGGATGGAAGCCCGGGAGTCAGCCCCAAAAATTTATTGGGGGGGGGCTAACAGGGAGTATGGCTACGCCAGGTAGGAGACCTGAGCCAACTTCCTGTGGTTACCGGTGGGCTAGAGAGACCGGGCAGGCACCGTGTTATGCTGTGGAGCCACGGTGTCCCCAGTGCGGGTGCACAGCCCGGTGCGGTACATTCCAGCTCCGCGTATCGGCCGGGCTAGAGTGGGCATCGAGCCAAGTGTCATGAAGCCGGCTCTACGCATCTGGTCTCCAGTGCGTCTCCTTGGGCCGGCTTACATGGCACCAGCCTTGCGCACGGTGTCCCCGGTTCGCCTGCATAGCCCAGTGCGGGCTATTCCACCTCGCCGCACTGGCAGGGCGACCGGGACCATTCAACCGGGTAAGGTTGGGCAGGCTCGGTGCTCAAGAGCTCCAGTGCACCTGCACGGCCCGGTCTATCCGTCACCACCTCCACACCCCAGCCCTCCGGTGGCAGCTCCCCGTACCAGGCTGTCTCTCCGGCCCATCCGTCCAGAGCCTTCCTCCTCTCCAGCGCTGCCGGAGTCTCCCGCCTCTCCGGCGCTACCAGAGCCTTCCTCCTCTCCAGCGCTGCCGGAGCCTCCCGTCTGTCCGGCGCCTCTGCCGGAGCCTCCCGTCTGTCCGGCGCCTCTGCCGGAGCCTCCCGCCTGTCCGGCGCCTCTGCCGGAGCCTCCCGCCTGTCCGGCGCCTCTGCCGGAGCCTCCCGCCTGTCCGGCGCCTCTGCCGGAGCCTCCCGCCTGTCCGGCGCCTCTGCCGGAGCCTCCCGCCTGTCCGGCGCCTCTGCCGGAGCCTCCCGCCTGTCCGGCGCCTCTGCCGGAGCCTCCCGTCTGCCCGGCGCCTCTGCCGGAGCTTCCCGTCTGCCCGGCGCCATCGGAGCTTCCCGACTGCCCAACGCCGCCAGCGCCGCCCGTCTGCCCAGCGCCGCCCGTCTGCCCAGCGCCGCCCGTCTGCCCAGCGCCGCCCGTCTGCCCAGCGCCGCCCGTCTGCCCAGCGCCGCCCGTCTGCCCAGCGCCGCCAGTGCCGCCCGTCTGCCCAGCGCCGCCAGTGCCGCCCGTCTGCCCAGCGCCGCCAGTGCCGCCCGTCTGCCAGGAGCCGCCAGTGCCGCCCGTCTGCCAGGGGCCGCCAGTGCCGCCCGTCAGCCAGGGGCCGCCAGTGCCGCCCGTCAGCCAGGGGCCGCCAGCGCCGCCAGTCAGCCAGGGGCCGCCAGTGCCGCCAGTCAGCCCAGCGCCAGCGCCGCCAGTCAACCAGGGGCCGCCAGTGCCGCCAGTCAGCCAGGGGCCGCCAGTCAGCCAGGGGCCGCCAGTGCCGCCAGTCAGCCAGGGGCCGCTAGAGCCCCTCCGCCCGGAGCAGCTGTCCCTCTGTCCCGAGCAGCTATCCCTCTGTCCCGAGCAGCTGTCCCTCTGTCCCGAGCAGCTGTCCCTCTGTCCCGAGCTGTCTCTTAGGAGGGTCACCTATCTAGGGACGCTAAGGAGGTGGACAAAGTCTATTATGGAGTGGGGTCCACGTCCAGCGCCAGAGCCGCCTCCGCGGACAGATGCCCACCCAGACCCTCCCCTATAGGTTCAGGTTTTGCGGCCGGAGTCCGCACCTTGGGGGGGGGGGTACTGTCACACCCTGACCATAGTTTACTTTGTATATTTCTATGTTGTGGTTGGTCAGGGTGTGATCTGAGTGGGCATTCTATGTTTCATGTCTAGTTTGTCTAGTTCTATGTTCGGCCTGATATGGTTCTCAATCAGAGGCAGGTGTTCGTCATTGTCTCTGATTGGGAACCATATTTAGGTAGCCTGGGTTTCACTGTGTTTGTGGGTGATTGTTCCTGTCTTTGTGTAGTGTTCACCAGATAGGCTGTATTAGGTTTTGAGTTCTCACGTTTCTTGTTTTTTCGTTAGTTTGTTCTTGTATAGTGTCGTCAATAAATACAATGAACAACCACCACGCTGCGCTTTGGTCCGCCTCTACTTTACAAGAAGAGAATCGTTACACTTGGGGTAGACAATTATAGAATTTTGAGTTTTAAGTCTTTACGTTAAGAACTGACTTATTTACGGAGGGTTTAGTGGGAGTGTGTTATTTCAGAAAATCACAGAAAATCACAATCTCTCAGAGCTCCGAAGCACACTTTAAAAAAAACTATTTTTGAACATCACCAATTTGACATTGTACGATTTCTCTTAAATGACGATAGATAAATGGCTGGTTCTTTTTTTATTGACACCGTACGTTCCTTTACTTTGATGTGAAGCGGAAAAATTATTGCTCTATTTTCATTTTGGACCTTTAATCTCAGAAACATGGCCATATCTCAAAAACCGTTGAGGCCTAGACGTCATCTTGTTCGGGGCCAACTGCCCATTCCGCAAAACCTATGCTCACCAAGTTTCGGCTTTTTGGTTTGAACCCTACTTTCCCTTCAACTATGTTAACAATCTGAATAATGATCCAACAAGATTAATTCACACAGTGCCATTAACAGTGCTAAAATGTAATGATGATAACAAAAGTATTATGAAAAAATATTGAAACCTGCTAAGTCAATAAACAGTATAATATGTTCAATAGAATCAAAACAGAATGTCAGATATACAGATACATGTGGGCTAAATCAGAGTCACACAGAGTGATTCTTGGTGGTCTTTAATAACAAATCTACTTTGAAACTAAAGTATCCACCTCACACACATGGTTATGGGCAAACCTCTTAGAGCTCTCTTGAATTTTTTCAACATTTTGTTAAAAATCGCGCAACATTTCAACGTCCTGCTACTCATGCCAGGAATATAGTATATGCATATGATTAGTATGTGTGGATAGAAAACACTCTGAAGTTTCTAAAACCGGTTAAGTCTGTGACTATAACAGAACGTGAACAGCAAGCAAAATCCCAAGAAAAACCTGGTCACAAAAAAAAAAAAGTATTCATCCGCCAGTCTCTGAATTGTCTATGGCAAGAGAAAATAGATGGCGACCAGTTGACAGTTCCTACAGCTTCCACACGATGTTGCCAGTACTGTCAATAGACCATTCCTGTCATCCAGTATACAGGAAGAGGCTTATGGGAGAGAGACAATGGACGATGATTTCAAGAGTAGCTGCTATTGAATACAGATCGCCCCGTGATCAATTTGATCGATTATTAACGTTTACAAATACTTAAAATTGGGTTACAAATGTAGTTTGAAGTGTTTTGTCAAAGTTTCTAGGCAACTTTTTTAATTTAAAAAAATGACGTTGCGTTTTGGAAAGATGTTTTTTCCTGGATCAGACGGGCTATATAAATTGACATTTTGGGTATACATGGACGGATTTAATCGGGAAAAAGACCCAATTGTGATGTTTATGGGACATATAGGAGTGCCAACAAAGAAGCTCGTCAAAGGTAATGAATGTTTTATATTTTATTTCTGCGTTTTGTGTAGCGCCGGCTAAGCTAATTATTTTGTTTACGTCGCCTTCAGGCATTTCGGGGGGTTGCATGCTATCAGATAATAGCTTCTCATGCTTTCACCGAAAAGCATTTTAAAAATCTGACATGTTGGCTAGATTCACAACGAGTGTAGCTTTAATTCAGTACCCTGCATGTGTGTTTTAATGAAAGTTTGAGTTTTATCGAGTACTATTAGCATTTGGCGTTGCGCACTTCCATTTCCTGTTGGCTAGGTGAGACACTGGCGTCTCAGTGACTGTAAGAGGATTTATTAAACAAAATAAGACACCTGTACCATGTCAGAAATAGAGATGAAATGTATTACATTTTGAGTTTGCATCACAATATTTACACTTCATCTACATCACAGAAGACTGTGGGTGGTGGGTAGTGACACAGAAGACTGAAATACAACCAAACTGTTAGACATAGAAACACCAATATTACAGTTTATATACATCACAGAAGACTGAAATATAACTAAACTGTTAGACATAGAAACACCAATATTACAGTTTATATACATCACAGAAGACTGAACTATAACCAAACTGTTAGACATAGAAACACCAATATTACACTTCATATACATCACAGAAGACTGAAATATAACCAAACTGTTAGACATAGAAACACCAATATTACAGTTTATATACATCACAGAAGACTGAAATATAACCAAACTGTTAGACATAGAAACACCAATATTACAGTTTATATACATCACAGAAGACTGAAATTTAACCAAACTGTTAGACATAGAAACACCAGATTAACACTTCATTTTTTTTTCTTCTATTATGATTAATAATTATTAAATTAGGAAAAATATTAATAACATCACACCCATGAGGCCACTAGAGGGAGATTTGGTCATTTGACTACAGGAAGCGGCTACAAAAGAGAGAACCCTAAAGATTCGACACATCTTGTGTTTCTATAAAAGCCGGGCGGGGCGGCAGGGTAGCCTAGTGGTTAGAGCGTTGGACTAGTAACCGGAAGGTTGTGAGTTCAAACCCCCGAGCTGACAAGGTACAAATCTGTCGTTCTGCCCCTGAACAGGCAGTTAACCCACTGTTCCCAGGCCGTCATTGAAAATAAGAATTTGTTCTTAACTGGCCTGGTTAAATAAAGGTAAAAAAATAAATAAAAATAAAATAAAAAAAAAATAAAAAAAAGCCAAAACATTCCTCAATATTAGTAGTCGGCATTGTATCATCGTGCTTTCTGATCAAAGACCATGTGAGCTACATGCAACATGTTAGGGATAGTTTCAGTGTCCTGGTGGTAATGCCTGAGATGGCCAAGCACTGATGTCCCACTGTAATAATACAATCAAATAAACTATTGTTTCAGGTAGGGTTCAAAAGGAAATTCATTCCCCAAAATTATCAGGTTTTCATGCTCATTCCCTTCTGATTCTGGGAATCTTCCAACCGGGATATCTGGAAAACCTTGGGATTCTGGGAAAGTGACAAAATGTTCCAACTGTAATGGCAGGGACAATAATTATACATGTTTCCTGTGGAATTTTATTCCGTTACTACTAAAGATTTGCAGCATTATTGACATTTAGAGCTTTTAGATTTCAGGTAGAAATGCTTCATGTTAGGGGAGATATTCTCAGGGTCCCCTGATACAGGGCAGTTTCCCAGCTCTGTGGAGGTAGAGGAGGGGCTGAACAAACCCAGAGATGATTATGAGGGAGAAAGAGATGGCGAGAGCAAAGTAGAAGTCGTTGAAGTTCAGGTACCCTTGGAAAGACACAGTGACCATGATAGGAAAAACACTCACGACCACAGACACTTGAATTACCAGAATGATCCAGAAAGCCTTTCTCTTCATGTTGTTCATCCCTTCCCCCTCTCTCTCTCCTTCCCCCGGCCCGGGACGTCTCAGAGCTCTGAGAACAGCCAGGCAGCAGAACAACTCAATGGAAAACACAACCAGATACTGAGCCAAGTAAAAGTAATAGAAGGTGGTTGAGAAAGACATGAACAACGCAGCAACACAGAACCCAAGAACCACCAGCCAGACAACACCACAACACCCCACCCTGTGCCTCAGGGGTTTGTACTTCAAGAAGGTTACAGGGTGGACCACCGCCAGGTAGCGCTCCACACAGATACAGCACTGGAACAGAGGACGACTGACAGTAAGTAAACCCACAGAGAAAGCCCTGGCAGGCAGGAACAAACCATTCAACAGATAGTAGTCCAACAAAGCCAAGAGATTGAATAGACAGTAGATGATCTCAGACACGGTCAGATTGAGAGAGAAGAAGTCTGAAGCCATCGTCCCTACAACTCCGGTCACTATCAGTAGACATTGGTAGACATTGGTGGGGAGACCCAGGATGAGGTTGAGTAGGTAGGCGATGGTGAAGAGATATTTGGTCTGGGCCATGTAGTGGTTTAGGTTGTCCAGGGTAGAGGAGGGAGAGGAGTCGTTCAACATTAAGAACATCTTCTCTTCAATGGAACCCACGGAACGTTGGCGGTGTTCCATTATCTGTATTGGTTCCGGGGTTCCCATGGTGATGGGAAAAAACGATGTTATTGTAAATAATATCAGAAAATACTTGTGTTGTGTTGAGAAATTGCCTACAGTACGTCACAAATGTTACCTAACCAACCAGAGGGAAAGGTGAAGAAGACATTACCTTATTAAATGATCATTCACGTCACCTTTCATTTCCTATTTAGATTTAAAATATAATATTTCAGTCAACAATATTAAGTTTATAGCATCTTACAGGTGTAGTGTCTGTCTCAGAGTAGTGCTCCGTCCTTCTCTTCCTCTGGGAGTTTACAGGTGTAGTGTCTGTCTCAGAGTAGTGCTCCGTTCCTCTCTTCCTCTGGGAGTTTACAGGTGTTTGTCTCAGGAGCTGAAGAAGCCTGTATAGGACTCTGCTCACTTCGTGCTTCCCTTCCTTACCTTTGTATATGACTCACACACGCACGCACGCACACACGCAAACACTCACACACACACACACACACACACACACACACACACACACACACACACACACACACACACACACACACACACACCCACACACACACACACACACACACACACACACACATACACACACACACACACACACAGCCTCTAACGCTAACCATTAACATAACAACAGAGGGGAAGTCAACACAGCCAGGTAATGACCAGGAACCAGATTATTCTAAAATGTTCCTTGATTTCCATCCCTTGCCTTCAGGGACGGACGTTTTGTTTGCATCAGCAATGACACCCTATTCCCTAAATAGTGAACTTCCTTTGACTATGACCCATGTAGGGAAGAGAGTGTCATTTGGAACGGACAATTGGTGACGGACGTCAGAAGGTAATCTCTGTCCAATCAAATGTGCCTCTGTTTACAGTATACCACTCTATAAAGGTGTCCTTCAGTATACCACTCTATAAAGGTGTCCTTCAGTATACCACTCTATAAAGGTGTTTACAGTATACCACTCTATAAAGGTGTTTACAGTGTATCACTCTATAAAGGTGTTTACAGAACACCACTCTATAAAGGTGTTTACAGTATACCACTCTATAAAGGTGTTTGCAGTATACCACTCTATAAAGGTGTCCTTCAGTATACCACTCTATAAAGGTGTCCTTCAGTATACCACTCTATAAAGGTGTCCTACAGTATACCACTCTATAAAGGTGTTTACAGTATACCACTCTATAAAGGTGTTTACAGTATACCACTCTATAAAGGTGTCCTTCAGTACACCACTCTATAAAGGTGTTTACAGTGTACCACTCTATAAAGGTGTTTACAGTATACCACTCTATAAAGGTGTCCTACAGTATACCACTCTATAAAGGTGTCCTACAGTATACCACTCTATAAAGGTGTTTACAGTATACCACTCTATAAAGGTGTTTACAGTATACCACTCTATAAAGGTGTCCTACAGTATACCATTCTATAAAGGTGTTTACAGTATACCACTCTATAAAGGTGTCCTACAGTATACCACTCTGTTATGACGTTGGCCTCTTTGGGTATAGCAAGCACATCCCCCCTTTTTTTGGTGGTGGTCTAACATAAATATAGGTTGTGTTTTCGCTGTAAAACATTTTAAAAATGGGACATGATGGGTAGATTAACAAGATGTTTATCTTTCATTTGCTGTATTGGACATTTGCTGTATTAGACGTGGCACTCCGGTACCGCTTGCCATGTGTTAGTAGAGAGAACAGTCTATGACTGGGGTGGCTGGGGTCGTTGACAATTTTTAAGGCCTTCCTCTGACACCGCCTGGTGTAGAGGTCCTGGATGGCAGGCAGCTTTGCCCCAGTGATGTACTGGACCGTACGCGATACCCTCTGAAGTGCCTTGCGGTCAGAGGCCGAGCAATTGCCGTACCAGCAATTGCCGGCAGTGATGCAACCGGTCAGGATGCTCTCGATGTTGCAGCTGTAGAACCTTTTGAGGATCTCAGGACCCATGCCAAATCTTTTTTAATTTCCTGATGGGGAATTGGCTTGTCATGCCCTCTTCACGACTTACTTGGTGTGTTTGGACCATTCTAGTTCGTTGTGAATGTTGACACCAAGGAACTTGAAGCTCTCAACCTGCTCCACTACATCCCCGTCGATGGGGGCGTGTGGGGGCGTGCGTGCACGGTGCTCTTTTTCCTGTAGTCCACAATCGTCTCCTTAGTCTTGGTTATGTTGAGGGATAGGTTGTTATTCTGGCTAGGCTGTCTCGTCATTGTCGGTGATCAGGCCTGCCACTGTTGTGTCATCTGCAAACTTAATGATGGTGTTGGAGTCGTGCCTGGCCATGCAGTCGTGGGTGAACAGGGAGTACAGGAGGGGACTGAGCACGCACCCCTGGGGAGCTCCAGTGTTGAGGATCAGCGTAGCAGATGTGTTGCTACCTACCCTCACCACCTGGGGGCAGCCCGTCAGGAATTCCAGGATCCAGGTGCAGAGGGAGGTGTTTAGTCCAAGGGTCCTTAGCTTAGTGATGAGCTTTGAGGGCACTATGGTGTTGAACGCTGAGCTGTAGTCAATGAACAACATTCTCACGCAGGTGTTCCTTTTGTCCAGGTGGGAAAGGGCAGTGTGGAGTGCAATAGAGATTGCATCATCTGTGGATCTGTTTGGGCGGTATGCAAATTGGAGTGGGTCTCGGGTTTCTGGGATAATGGTGTTGATGTGAGCCATTACCAGCCTTTCAAAGCACTTCATGGCTACGGACGTGAGTGCTACGGGTCTGTAGTCATTTACGCAGGTTGCCTCAAGGACATGTTGAAAATGTCAGTGAAGACAACTGTCAGTTGGTCAGCACATGCCCGGAGCACACTTCCTGGTAATCTGTCTGGCACCGCAGCCTTGTGTATGTTGACCTGTATAAAGGTCTTACTCACTGCGGCTACGGAGAGCGTGATCACACAGTCGTCCGGAACAGCTGATGCTCTCATGCATGCCTCATTGTTGCTTGCCTCGAAGCGAGCATAGAAGTGATATAGCTCGTCTGATAGGCTCGTGTCACTGGGCAGCTCGCGACTGTGCTTCCCTTTGTAGTCTGTAATAGTTTGCGAGACCTGCCACATCCGACGAGCGTCGGAGCCAGTGTAGTACGATTCAATCTTAGCCCTGTATTGACGCGTTGCCTTTTTAATGGTTCGTCGCAGGGCATAGCGGGATTTCTTGTAAGCTTCTGGATTAGAGTCCCGCACATTAAAAGCAGCAGCTCTACCCTTTAACTCAGTGTGAATGTTGCCTGTAATCCATGGCTTCTGGTTGGGGTATGTACGTACAGTCACTGTGGGGACGACGTCCTCGATGAACGTATTGATAAAGCCAGTGACTGATGTGGTGTATTCCTCAATGTCATCGGAAGAATCCCGGAACATGTTCCAGTCTGTGATAGCACAACAGTCCTGTAGTTTAGCATCTACTTCATCTGATCACTTTTTTATAGACCGAGTCATTGGTGCTTCCTGCTTTACATTTTTCTTGTGAGCTGGAATCAGGAGGATAGAGTTGTGGTCGGATTTATGAAATGGAGGGCGAGGGAGAGATTTGTATGCGTCTCTGTGTGTGGAGTACAGGTTATCTAGAATTTTAAGCACATTTAATATGTTGATAGAGATTTGGTAGAACTGATTTAAGTTTCCCTGCATTAAAGTCTCCGGCCACCAGGAGTGCCGCCTCTGGGTAAGTGGTTTCCTGTTTGCTCATTTCCTTATACAGCTGACTGAGTGCGGTCTCATTGCTAGCATCGGTTTGTGGTGGTAAATAAAAAGCCATGAAAAGAATAGCTGAGAACTCTCTAGGCAAGTAGTGTGGCCTGCAATTACTCACAATATACTCTACTTCAGTTGAGCAAAAGTGTTACAATGTTTTTAAAGAATTGTTTCTATTTCTTTGCAAAAACGTCTCTTACTTTTAAATTCCCAAACAAAAAAAGTGTCGGGTGTTGGTTTTGTTGTTATTGGAAACCCAGAAAGCCTCTTTAATTCACAAACAACTACTATTCCTCACCTATTCTATTCTCATTGGTTCCGGGTTTGTACAGTTTGGATTGGTTGGGCTTAGTAATGAGGAATATATATATCTTGCCAGAGCCATGCCACTGGACACAAAATGGTAGAATAAATGTTGTTTCCATGTAACTTCAACAAATAAAATCAACATGACGACGTTAGATCAAGGTGGGAAACTGATTGGACGTCAACTTGAAGGAGTTTCGCGAGAGTTTTTCTTTTTTTCTTTCAACTTTTCGTCCAAATTGAACCAATTAAATGGTTCAAAATGAGAACTGATGTCAGCGTAGAAGAATAAACCCATTTTACAGACAGAAGCAACAGACACATTTGTCTGTACACATTTGTACAGACACATAAAATAGAGAGGCGGCTATCCTATTGCGTTGATGTACAATTCCTTAAAGGATGTTTCTTTTGGTTAGTTTCCTTGATGTCAGTGCCTAATGTGACCTCAGCCTCAGGGTCCCCTGACACAGGGCAGTTTCCCAGATCTGTGGAGGTAGAGGAGGGGCTGAACCAACCCACTGACAATAGCAAAAGAGAAACAACTGGAACATCCCCCAAGAAACTCCACTGTTTCTTTAGAAAGATAACTGACTAGGTTAAGAACCAGTGGGAGGTAGCTGACAATCATAGACACCATGATAATTTGATCCTGAAGGCCCTCAGCTTCATGTTGTTCATCCCTTCCCCCTCTCTCTCTCTCTCCTTCCCCCGGACCGAGACGTTTCAGAGCCCAGAGAACAGCCAGGTTCTCGTAAACAGGTAAAAAAAATCAAAGCAAAGAACTTCCACCATGCAGATTGGTATTTACCAAGCATATTTGCAAAGCAGGAGCCATGCACCATCAGCCAGACAACACCACAACATCTCACCCTAAATCTCAGGGGTTTGTACTTCAGTAAGGGAATACCCCAATCATATGGACAAAATGAATGGGAACTTATTGGCACCGTACGAAACATGAACACGATGTAGAATACCACTCAAATTGACGTTGTTTCATTCAAAACGTATTGCAAATGCCATATGGCAAATGCCAAGTGTCACACAGCAAAAATCCAATAGATGACGAGCGCTCTCCACGGTAAATTTTCATATTGCAAATGCACATCAAGTCAAGGGTCAAATTTTTTAAATTATGTATTTTTTTCAAAAAACCTATCACCCCCTTAAAAAAGTGCTTTCTGGACTCGATATATGTTTCGATATTCTTTACATTTTGGGGTCAATTATACATGTATAGGAACTGTATGAACATACTTATGTCATATTTTATTGTCATATTTTTTTTAATTGTCCATAAGGCATATGTTTTGTCCATTTGCGATATGATTTCATAGGAAGTCAAAAGTTGAAGTCAAAGTCAGTGAACCATTGCCAAATGCCATAAGAAATGTCGAAATGCAATATGAAAGTATTGAAAGTGCCAAATCAGGATGTTATGTCCAAATGGCATTTATACTGCCCAAATGATATATAGGACTATGTTAAGCCATGAATCAACCTGGGGTGGCAGGGTAGCCTAGTGGTTAGAGTGTTGGCCTAGTAACCGGAAGGTTGCAAGTCATTGAAAATAAGAATTTGTTCTTAACTGACTTGCCTAGTTAAATGAAGTAAAAAAAAGTGTATTTGTCATGTATGATGAGGGAGAAGTGGTTCTGTTGTTCTTTAACGGTTTTTTGAATAATGACCCATATGACCAGGGCTACGGGTGGAGGGTGCTCCCAACCCAACCATAGACCCCTTGCACATTTTTTTTTATGTGCTCCAATCACCAGGCGCACAGCTATCCATTTCCAATATGTTTAAATGGGCATTTATCATCACAAATTTGAGATGCTCAAAAAAACTGCAGAAATGCATAATTGATTGGCCCGATGACCTCGGGATGGCCGGGCAGTGATTGTGGTTCCTCTCCATGTCTGAACACGCCGTAACTGGATCTGTAACTTTTTTGGAAAAAAAATGTATTTGTACATTATACGATATCTCTTAAATTACGGTAGATAAATGGCTGGTTCTTTTTTTCCACAGTAGGTTCAAGTACTTTGACGTGAAGCGGTAAAATTAGCACTCTATTTTTGTTTTTGACATTTAATCCCAGAAAAATGGTCTTAACTCAAATAGCGTTGAGGCCTCGACACCATTTTTTCCGGGGGTAACAGCCCGTTAGTCGAAACCCATGCTCACTAACTTTTGTCTTCAAAGTCTTTTCCGTTTAGGATAAATGGCCACGTCGTGATTGGTGATGTTTTGTACATTTGCAAAAAGATTCCATTCGCAATCTGGTGGAATTTACCGGGACAGCGGAAAAATGAGCAAAATGTGAAAATTCACATCCAGGTTGAGAGAGAAGAAGTCTGAAGCCATCATCCCTACAGCTCTGGTCACTATCAGCCACAGGATGTAGACATTGGTGGTGAGACCCAGGATGAGGTTGATAGAGATGGCAGCTGTGAATGGTACATACTGGACATACTGGAAAGGAAGATAGTAACACTTCATAATAACATTCATTATTAAGATATTTATGACATTTATAAACAGTTTACTAATTAATCATTATTCACACATTTCAATCCCTCATCTATGGTTTATTATTGGAAGTTATCTTCTCAGTCGTTGGGGTCTGTGAATGTACGAGTCAAAACATACCTATTTGGACTCCTTTAATAGCTATAAGTGAATTTCTCAAACACAATATGAAAAAATATTGTCTCTTCATTGTAGGCTACCGGTCTTGTTCCTCAGACAACCCTGATCTCTTCAGTGGTCAGTGTAGACTATCTGTTGTTTCACTCAGACGACCCTGGTCTCTTCAGTGGGTCTAAAGCTCTGCCTCTGACCCACACACAGGTGTGTGTTTCCTCCCCACCTTTTCTGATGGACAACTCAAAACACATCTAGGTCCTCCCCAAACCCATTATCTCATTGGATAACATTGAGTTGGCTGTGTTGCTAACCATCATTTTGTCTGGTTTGAATCTCCCCTAAAGCTCGGCCCTGCCTTTACCCAGGCATTTGCTACTTAATGGAGAAATGTATTCAGCCAGAACCAGATATGCAAACGTAGGAGCCAAACCAAACATGGACACAACATATGTTCTGTAGCAAGGTAACATTAGGTTAGTCTGTGGAGTGGGTGGGGCTTGGGGTAATGGGGGAAGCTGTGGGATTAACGCTGTTCATCATTTTCAATTCTGTAACTTTTAGTGTCAAAAATGGAAAACTCCTCGCCTTATGTGACGGACAACTCATAACAAGTCTCAGTACTCCCCCATAACTTGTTCTCATTGGATAGCATTGAGTGGGCAGTTTTTACGCATCATTCTGTCCAGAGCTCTGCCCCACCTCACGTCATGGACACATCTATTGGACCAGTGTGATCCAAGGGGCCGAATCAGACTCAGGAAACGGATGTATTTTTACTCCTTCTGTTTTTAATTTATTTATTTAACTCTTATACAATCAGATGAGTTGACTGAGAACACGTTCTCATTTACAGCAACAACCTGGTGAGGAGCTACAGAGGAGAGGAGGGGGGATAAATAAGCCAATTGGAAGCTGGGGACACCGGGGTGATGGTTTGAGGGCCATATTGAGGATTTAGCCAGGGCACCGGGGTGATGCTTTGAGGGCCATATTGGGAATTTAGCCAGGACACCTGGGTGATGGTTTGAGGGCCATATTGGGAATTTAGCCAGGGCACCGGGGTTAACACCACTACTCTTGTGCCAAAGGATCTTTAGTGACCACAGACTGTCAGGACATCTGTTAAACATCCCATCTGAAAGACGGACAAACACTGCCTAGGTTCAGAGTAAAACCAGCAGTGGGCTTTGGATTGAACAGCTGCTCAGTTTATTCAGACTTACCCAGTGGTGTTTTATTTATTTATTTTTATTCCAGCCTATACAGTATAGAAGCCTGTCTGACTCCTTCCTTCATATACTGGCCTCTACAGTATAGAAGCCTGTCTCTGACTCCTTCCTTCATATACAGGCCCATACAGTATAGAAGCCTGTCTCTGACTCCTTCCTTCATATACAGGCCTATACAGTATAGAAGCCTGTCTCTGACTCCTTCCTTCATATACAGGCCCATACAGTATAGAAGCCTGTCTCTGACTCCTTCCTTCATCTACAGGCCTATACAGTACAGAAGCCTGTCTCTGACTCCTTCCTTCATATACAGGCCTATACAGTACAGAAGCCTGTCTCTGACTCCTTCCTTCATATACAGGCCCATACAGTATAGCAGCCTGTCTCTGACTCCTTCCTTCATATACAGGCCCATACAGTATAGAAGCCTGTCTCTGACTCCTTCCTTCATATACAGGCCTATACAGTATAGAAGCCTGTCTCTGACTTCTTCCTTCATATACAGGACTATACAGTACAGAAGCCTGTCTCTGACTCCTTCCTTCATATACAGGCCTATACAGTACAGAAGCCTGTCTCTGACTCCTTCCTTCATATACAGGCCCATACAGTATAGAAGCCTGTCTCTGACTCCTTCCTTCATATACAGGCCCATACAGTATAGAAGCCTGTCTCTGACTCCTTCCTTCATATACAGGCCTATACAGTATAGAAGCCTGTCTCTGACTTCTTCCTTCATATACAGGACTATACAGTACAGAAGCCTGTCTCTGACTCCTTCCTTCATATACAGGCCTATACAGTACAGAAGCCTGTCTCTGACTCCTTCATATACAGGCCTATACAGTACAGAAGCCTGTCTCTGACTCCTTCCTTCATATACAGGCCTATACAGTACAGAAGCCTGTCTCTGACTCCTTCATATACAGGCCTATACAGTACAGAAGCCTGTCTCTGACTCCTTCCTTCATATACAGGCCTATACAGTACAGAAGCCTGTCTCTGACTCCTTCCTTCATATACAGGCCTATACAGCAGAGGTTCATTTCTAATAGGTCAACTGAGGACAAAGGGAATGGGGTTATGTGCACAATGCACAGTCATTCCTCTACTTTTGCATGTCAATGATCTGTGTAAAGAGGGTGAAGTTTCCCCTAGGTACAGATCTAGGATCAGCTGGTCCCTCCACCAATCCTAACCTCAACCATTGACAGGGACGAGACAAAACTGACCCTAAATCATCATCTATGGACAACTTCACCCAACTCCAATAAGGAGCTGCATTTGTTTACAGAATGATGGACATACAGGTGTTCAGCCTGGACATAGTTGTATATTCAGGAAGCAGAGTTCATCACTACAGAGCTACTTCCTGTCTGTAACAGCACCAGGAGCAGCACTCTATCCATCAAGGACAAGGTGGTAGTGATACATTTAACTAGACAACATTTTATTTACAAAAGTCAGAGAACGATCATCAAGAGTTTCCACAGTTCAGATATGATTGGACCGTTTATTAAAGTATGAAGAACAACAAGGAACCATCAAATATAAACTACCATCTGTAACTGATTCAGGTTTACGTCTCTAACAAGAACAATAATCAGTAAAGTTCACTTCAAGGTTCAGTCTGGGATTGGTACATCCATTTTAAGACTGTTAAATTAATGATATAAAGCCATTTATACAGACGTTGATTCTTAAAGAATATGACTTTTAATGCCTCATAACTTGAGGCCTTTGTTTACGTTAATCAGGTCACATGACTTAGATTTGAACATTTATTTACATTTTCTTCATCAAACTCTCCCCCTTCGTTATGTCAGATGGTCAGATGTCGGGGCGATCTGTAGGGCGCGACATACAGTCATTGTGTTCTACTACGGTCAGTATGACATCACAATAAAATACCACATATTACAGTCAGTGTGTTCTACTAAGGTCAGTATGACATCACAGTAAACTACCACATATTACAGTCGTTGTGTTCTACTAAGGTCAGTATGACATCACAGTAAACTACCACATATTACAGTCGTTGTGTTCTACTAAGGTCAGTATGACATCACAATAAACTACCACATATTACAGTCGTTGTGTTCTACTAAGGTCAGTATGACATCACAATAAACTACCACATATTACAGTCAGTGTGTTCTACTAAGGTCAGTATGACATCACAATAAACTACCACATATTCCAGTCAGTGTGTTCTACTAAGGTCAGTATGACATCACAATAAACTACCACATACTACAGTATTGTATACAATGAAAAGAGATTGAAAAGAGAAAGCAACAAAACAGTCATTAATATTACTATTTATTTAACTTAATTTAACTTGTCATTAACAATATTATTTCTCAAATGTTACAACGTCTAGGAGATGGAAAAAAAGTCAGATTAATTGTTAAAAATGTACATTACAACAAGTTTAGCATAATTTGTCATGTTGTCTTGTCTCTGTCCTTTCCCTTCACCCTGTCTCCCTCTGCTGGTCGTGTCAGGTTACCTTTTCTCCCCTTCTTTCCCCCAGCTGTTCCCTGTCTCCTCCTAACTACCCATTCACCCCGTTCCCCACCTGTTCCCTTTTTCCCTCTGATTAGGTCCCTATATCTCCCTCTGTTTCTGCTCCTGTCCTTGTCGGATTCTTGTTTGTTTGTTTGTGTCATTCATGCCTGAACCAGACCATCGTCGTGTTACTGTAACCTTGTCCTGTCCTGTCGGAATCTGCCTGTCCGTCTGAGCCTACGTTTTGTTTTCGTCATTAAAGTAACTCTGTTTTGTTAATTCGCTTTTGGGTCCTCATTCACGCACCTTAACAGAAGAATCCGACCAAGAATGGACCCAGCGACTTCGGATCCTCTCCACTCAGCCGTCGAGATCCAGGGAGCGATGCTAGGCAGACACGAGCAGGAATTGTCTGCTGCTCGACATGCCGTTGAGACCCTGGCCACCCAAGTCTCCAACCTCACAGAACAGGTTCACCATCTCCGCCTCGATCCACCGGCCACTTCCAGGGCTTTCGAATCTCCGGAGCCCAGAATCAATAACCCGCCGTGTTACTCTGGGGAGCCCACTGAATGCCGCTCGTTCCTCACCCAGTGTGATATTGTGTTTTCTCTCCAGCCCAACACTTACGCCAGGAGCACTGCTCGTGTCGCCTACGTCATATCTCTCCTTACTGGACGGGCTCGTGAGTGGGGCACGGCAATCTGGGAGGCAAGGGCTGAGTGTACTAACCAGTATCAGGACTTTAAGGAGGAGATGATACGGGTTTTTGATCGATCTGTTTTTGGGGAGGAGGCTTCCAGGGCCCTGTCTTCCCTATGTCAAGGCAATCGATCCATAACAGACTACTCTATTGAGTTTCGCACTCTTGCTGCCTCCAGTGGCTGGAACGAGCCGGCTTTGCTCGCTCGTCTTCTGGAGGGTCTCCGCGCAGAGGTAAAGGATGAGATTCTCTCCCGGGAGGTTCCTTCCAGCGTGGATTCCTTGATTGAACTCGCTATTCGCATTGAGCGACGGGTTGATCTTCGTCACCGAGCTCGTGGAAAGGAGCTCGCGTTCTCCGTTGCCCCCCTCTCCGCATCACTACCATCTTCCTCTGCCGGCTCGGGAGCTGAGCCTATGCAGCTGGGAGGTATCCGCATCTCGACTAAGGAGAGGGAACGGAGAATCACCAACCGCCTCTGTCTCTATTGCGGTTCTGCTGGTCATTTTGTCACTTCATGTCCAGTAAAAGCCAGAGCTCATCAGTAAGCGGAGGGCTACTGGTGAGCGCTACTACTCCTGTCTCTCCTTCAAGATCCTGCACTACCTTGTCGGTCCATCTACGCTGGACCGGTTCGTCAGCTTCCTGCAGTGCCTTAATAGACTCTGGGGCGGAGGGCTGTTTTATGGACGAGACCTGGGCTCGGGAACATGACATTCCTCTCAGACAGTTAAGGGAGTCCACTGCCTTGTTCGCCCTGGATGGTAGTCCTCTCCCCAGGATTCAGCGTGAGACGCTACCTTTAACCCTCACTGTTTCTGGTAATCATAGCGAAACCATTTCTTTTTTGATTTTTCGTTCACCTTTTACACCTGTTGTTTTGGGCCATCCCTGGCTAGTTTGTCATAATCCTTCCATTAATTGGTCTAGTAATTCTATCCTCTCCTGGAACGTCTCTTGTCATGTGAAATGTTTAATGTCTGCTATCCCTCCTGTTTCCTCTGTCTCTTCTTCACAGGAGGAGCCTGGTGATTTGACAGGGGTGCCGGAGGAATATCACGATCTGCGCACGGTGTTCAGTCGGTCCAGGGCCACCTCTCTTCCTCCACACCGGTCGTATGATTGTAGTATTGATCTCCTTCCGGGAACCACTCCCCCCCGGGGTAGACTATACTCTCTGTCGGCCCCCGAACGTAAGGCTCTCGAGGATTATTTGTCTGTAGCTCTTGACTCCGGTACCATAGTCCCCTCCTCCTCTCCCGCCGGAGCGGGGTTTTTTTTTGTCAAGAAGAAGGACGGGTCTCTGCGCCCCTGCATAGATTATCGAGGGCTGAATGACATAACAGTTAAGAATCGTTATCCGCTTCCTCTTATGTCTTCAGCCTTCGAGATCCTGCAGGGAGCCAGGTTTTTCACTAAGTTGGACCTTCGTAACGCTTACCATCTCGTGCGCATCAGGGAGGGGGACGAGTGGAAGACGGCGTTTAACACTCCGTTAGGGCACTTTGAATACCGGGTTCTTCCTTTCGGCCTCGCTAACGCTCCAGCTGTCTTTCAGGCATTAGTCAATGATGTCCTGAGAGACATGCTGAACATCTTTGTTTTCGTTTACCTTGACGATATCCTGATTTTTTCACCGTCACTCCAGATTCATCTTCAGCACGTTCGACGTGTCCTCCAGCGCCTTTTAGAGAATTGTCTTTTTGTGAAGGCTGAGAAGTGCACTTTTCATGCCTCCTCCGTCACATTTCTCGGTTCTGTTATTTCCGCTGAAGGCATTAAGATGGATCCCGCTAAGGTCCAAGCTGTCATTGATTGGCCCGCTCCTAAGTCACGCGTCGAGCTGCAGCGCTTTCTCGGCTTCGCGAACTTCTATCGTCGTTTCATCCGTAATTTCGGTCAGGTGGCAGCTCCTCTCACAGCCCTTACTTCTGTCAAGACGTGCTTTAAGTGGTCCGTTTCCGCCCAGGGAGCTTTTGATCTCCTCAAGAATCGTTTTACATCCGCTCCTATCCTTGTTACACCTGACGTCTCTAGACAGTTCGTTGTCGAGGTTGACGCGTCAGAGGTGGGCGTGGGAGCCATTCTTTCTCAGCGCTCCCTCTCTGACGACAAGGTCCACCCATGCGCGTATTTTTCTCATCGCCTGTCCCCGTCGGAACGTAACTATGATGTGGGAAACCGCGAACTGCTCGCCATCCGGTTAGCCCTAGGCGAATGGCGACAGTGGTTGGAGGGGGCGACCGTTCCTTTTGTCGTTTGGACTGACCATAGGAACCTTGAGTACATCCATTCTGCCAAACGTCTTAATGCGCGTCAGGCGCGTTGGGCGCTGTTTTTCGCTCGTTTCGAGTTCGTGATTTCTTATCGTCCGGGCTCTAAGAACACCAAGCCTGATGCTTTATCTCGTCTCTTCAGTTCTTCAGTAGCCTCCACTGACCCCGAGGGGATTCTCCCTGAGGGGCGTGTTGTCGGGTTGACTGTCTGGGGAATTGAGAGGCAGGTAAAGCAAGCGCTCACTCACACTCCGTCGCCGCGCGCTTGCCCTAGGAACCTTCTTTTCGTTCCCGTTCCTACTCGTCTGGCCGTTCTTCAGTGGGCTCACTCTGCCAAGTTAGCCGGCCACCCTGGCGTTCGGGGTACGCTTGCTTCCATTCGCCAGCGTTTTTGGTGGCCCACCCGGGAGCATGACACGCGTCGTTTCGTGGCTGCTTGTTCGGTCTGCGCGCAGACTAAGTCCGGTAACTCCCCTCCTGCCGGCCGTCTCAGGCCGCTTCCCATTCCCTCTCGACCGTGGTCTCACATCGCCTTAGATTTTGTCACCGGACTGCCTTCGTCAGCGGGGAAGACTGTTATTCTTACGGTTGTCGATAGGTTCTCTAAGGCGGCTCATTTCATTCCCCTTGCTAAGCTTCCTTCTGCTAAAGAGACGGCACAAATCATCATCGAGAATGTTTTCAGAATTCATGGCCTTCCGTCAGACGTCGTTTCGGACAGAGGTCCGCAATTCACGTCTCAATTTTGGAGGGAGTTTTGTCGTTTGATTGGGGCTTCCGTCAGTCTCTCTTCCGGCTTTCACCCCCAGTCTAACGGTCAAGCAGAACGGGCCAATCAGACTATTGGTCGCATCTTACGCAGTCTTTCTTTTCGCAACCCTGCGTCTTGGTCAGAACAGCTCCCCTGGGCAGAATACGCCCACAACTCGCTTCCTTCGTCTGCAACCGGGCTATCTCCTTTTCAGAGTAGCCTCGGGTACCAGCCTCCGCTGTTCTCATCTCAGTTCGCCGAGTCCAGCGTCCCCTCCGCTCAGGCTTTTGTCCAACGTTGCGAGCGCACCTGGAAGAGGGTCAGGTCTGCACTTTGCCGTTATAGGACGCAGACTGTGAGGGCTGCTAATAAACGTAGAACTAAGAGTCCTAGATATTGTCGCGGTCAGAGAGTTTGGCTCTCCACTCAGAACCTTCCCCTTAAGACGGCGTCTCGCAAGTTGACCCCGCGGTTCATTGGTCCGTTCCGTATTTCTCGGGTCATTAATCCTGTCGCAGTGCGACTTCTTCTTCCGCGATACCTTCGTCGCGTCCACCCGGTCTTCCATGTCTCTTGTGTTAAGCCCGTTCTTCGCGCCCCCGCTCGTCTTCCCCCCCCCCCCCCCCCATCCTTGTCGAGGGCGCACCCATCTACAGGGTCCGCAGGATTTTGGACATGCGTCCTCGGGGCCGTGGTCACCAGTACCTTGTTGATTGGGAGGGGTACGGTCCGGAGGAGAGGAGTTGGGTTCCCTCTCGGGACGTGCTGGACCGTGCGCTGATCGAGGATTTCCTCCGTTGCCGCCAGGTTTCCTCCTCGAGTGCGCCAGGAGGCGCTCGGTGAGTGGGGGGGTACTGTCATGTTGTCTTGTCTCTGTCCTTTCCCTTCACCCTGTCTCCCTCTGCTGGTCGTGTCAGGTTACCTTTTCTCCCCTTCTTTCCCCCAGCTGTTCCCTGTCTCCTCCTAACTACCCATTCACCCCGTTCCCCACCTGTTCCCTTTTTCCCTCTGATTAGGTCCCTATATCTCCCTCTGTTTCTGCTCCTGTCCTTGTCGGATTCTTGTTTGTTTGTTTGTGTCATTCATGCCTGAACCAGACCATCGTCGTGTTACTGTAACCTTGTCCTGTCCTGTCGGAATCTGCCTGTCCGTCTGAGCCTACGTTTTGTTTTCGTCATTAAAGTAACTCTGTTTTGTTAATTCGCTTTTGGGTCCTCATTCACGCACCTTAACATAATTAAATTGAACAAATAACAACTATAGATTATATTGTTTAACTTCTTGGTTCTATTTCTCAAGTGTCACAGCTGGAGAGAGGAAAACAGTCAGGAAAAACAGTCAGAAAGTAATATTACAATTAATTTACTGTATTTCTAACATAACATTTAACAGTGGTAGATTATTCCAAAAATATGGTTTCTATTTCTCCAGTTTCGGACAGGCTAGGAGACGGCAACATAGTCAGAAATGTATATAACAATTAATTTAACTTAAAATGTAACAATTATAGGTCAAACTTTTTTTTAAGGAATTGTTTCTATCTCTTACTTTTAAAATCCCAAACAAAAAAGTGTCGGGTGTTGGTTTTGTTGTTATTGGAAACCCAGAAAGCCTCTTTAATTCACAAACAACTACTATTCCTCACCTATTCTATTCTCATTGGTTCCTGGTTTGTACAGATTGGATTGGTTGGGCTTAGTAATGAGGAAAATATATATCTCGCCAGAGCCATGTCACTGGACACAAAATGGTGGAATAAATGTTGTTTCCATGTAACTTCAACAAATAAAATCAACATGACGACGTTAGATCAAGGTGGGAAACTGATTGGACGTCAACATAAAGAAGTCATCAAAGGTAACGAATTTCGGGAATGTTGGTATTTTTGTCACCCAACTTTTAGTCCAAAAGCAATTACTCAAATTGTAAATCAAAATTAGAAGTTGAACTGATGTCTGTGCCAAGTATGACCTCAGCCTCAGGGTTCCCTGACACAAGGCAGTTTCCTAGACCTGTGGAGGAAGAGGAGAGGCTGAACTAACCCACTGACAACTGTGATAGAGTAACAAATGGACCATCCCCCCCAAAAACTCCACTGATTCTATAAAATGGTAACTGACTAGGAGAAGAACCAGTGGGAGGTAACTGACAATCATAGACACCATGATCATTGAAATGATCCTGAAGGCCCTCAGCTTCATGTTGTTCATCCCTTCCCCCTCTCTCTCTCCTTCCCCCGGACCAGGGCGTTTCAGAGCCCAGAGAACAGCCAAACAGCAGAACAACATCACAGAAAGAGTAAGCAGGTTTAAAATCAAAGCAAAGATCTTCCACCATGCAGATTGGTATTTACCAAGCAGATTTGCAAAGCAGAACCCAAGCACCATCATCCAGACAACACCACAACACCCCACCCTGTATCTCAGGGGTTTGTACTTCAGGAAGGTTACAGGGTGGACCACCGCCAGGTAGCGCTCCACACAGACACAGCACTGGAACAGAGGACGACCAAAGAGGTTGAAACCGGTAAAGAATGTCCCAACGCTCCGTAAAACGCCATTCTTTTGGATGTAATAATGAATAATATACATCAGATTGGACAGGCTGTAGAGGGTTTCAGACACTGCCAGGTTGAGAGAGAAGAAGTCTGAAGCCATCGTCCCTACAGCTCCGGTCACTATCAACCACACGACGTAGACATTGGTGGGGAGACCCAAGATGAGGTTGATGGAGACGGCAGCTGTTAACGGTACATACTGGACAGACTGGAAAGGAAGATTGTAACACTTTATAATAACATTCAGTTAGTAAGATATTTATAAGACATTTAAAAACAGTTTGCTTACTGATCATTATTCAGACATTTCAATCCCTTATCAATAGTTTATTATTGAATGTTATTATAATGTTTTACCTGAAGGTGTTCAGCGAAGGAGGAGAGGAGAGTAGAGTTGCTGTCTACAGAGGTGTTCATCTCTTCTCAGTCCTTGGGGTCTGTGAATGTACGAGACAAAACATTCCTATTTTGACTCCTTTAATCTCCATAAGTGAATTTCTCAAACACAATATGAAGAAAAAAATGTATGTTGTGTTGTGTTCCTCAGACAACCCTGGTCTCTTCAGTGGTCAGTGTAGACTACCTGTTGTGTTCCTCAGACAACCCTGGTCTCTTCAGTGTTCAGTGTAGACTACCTGTTGTGTTCCTCAGACAACCCTGGTCTCCTCAGTGGTCAGTGTAGACTACCTGTTGTGTTCCTCAGACAACCCTGGTCTCTTCAGTGGTCAGTGTAGACTACCTGTTGTGTTCCTCAGACAACCCTGGTCTCCTCAGTTGTCAGTGTAGACTACCTGTTGTGTTCCTCAGACAACCCTGGTCTCTTCAGTGTTCTGTGTAGACTACCTGTTGTGTTCCTCAGACAACCCTGGTCTCTTCAGTGTTCAGTGTAGACTACCTCTCGTGTTCCTCAGACAACCCTGGTCTCTTCAGTGGTCAGTGTAGACTACCTGTCGTGTTCCTCAGACAACCCTGGTCTCTTCAGTGGTCAGTGTAGACTACCTGTTGTGTTCCTCAGACAACCCTGGTCTCTTCAGTGTTCAGTGTAGACTACCTGTCGTGTTCCTCAGACAACCCTGGTCTCTTCAGTGGTCAGTGTAGACTACCTGTTGTGTTCCTCAGACAACCCTGGTCTCTTCAGTGGTCAGTGTAAACTACCTGTTGTGTACCTCAGACAACCCTGGTCTCTTCAGTGGTCAGTGTAGACTACCTGTTGTGTTCCTCAGACAACCCTGGTCTCTTCAGTGGTCAGTGTAAACTACCTGTTGTGTTCCTCAGACAACCCTGGTCTCTTCAGTGGTCAGTGTAGACTACCTGTTGTGTTCCTCAGACAACCCTGGTCTCTTCAGTGGTCAGTGTAGACTACCTGTTGTGTTCCTCAGACAACCCTGGTCTCTTCAGTGTTCAGTGTAGACCACCTGTTGTGTTCCTCAGACAACCCTGGTCTATTCAGTGTCAGTGTAGACTACCTGTTGTGTTCCTCAGACAACCCTGGTCTCTTCAGTGGTCAGTGTAGACTACCTGTTGTGTTCCTCAGACAACCCTGGTCTCTTCAGTGGTCAGTGTAGACTACCTGTTGTGTTCCTCAGACAACCCTGGTCTCTTCAGTGGTCAGTGTAGACTACCTGTTGTGTTCCTCAGACAACCCTGGTCTCCTCAGTTGTCAGTGTAGACTACCTGTTGTGTTCCTCAGACAACCCTGGTCTCTTCAGTGTTCTGTGTAGACTACCTGTTGTGTTCCTCAGACAACCCTGGTCTCTTCAGTGTTCAGTGTAGACTACCTCTCGTGTTCCTCAGACAACCCTGGTCTCTTCAGTGGTCAGTGTAGACTACCTGTCGTGTTCCTCAGACAACCCTGGTCTCTTCAGTGGTCAGTGTAGACTACCTGTTGTGTTCCTCAGACAACCCTGGTCTCTTCAGTGTTCAGTGTAGACTACCTGTCGTGTTCCTCAGACAACCCTGGTCTCTTCAGTGGTCAGTGTAGACTACCTGTCGTGTTCCTCAGACAACCCTGGTCTCTTCAGTGGTCAGTGTAAACTACCTGTTGTGTTCCTCAGACAACCCTGGTCTCTTCAGTGGTCAGTGTAGACTACCTGTTGTGTTCCTCAGACAACCCTGGTCTCTTCAGTGGTCAGTGTAGACTACCTGTTGTGTTCCTCAGACAACCCTGGTCTCCTCAGTGTCAGTGTAGACTACCTGTTGTGTTCCTCAGACAACCCTGGTCTCTTCAGTGGTCAGTGTAGACTACCTGTTGTGTTCCTCAGACAACCCTGGTCTCTTCAGTGTTCAGTGTAGACTACCTGTTGTGTTCCCCAGACAACCCTGGTGTCTTCAGTGGTCAGTGTAGACTACCTGTTGTGTTCCTCAGACAACCCTGGTCTCTTCAGTGTTCAGTGTAGACTACCTGTTGTGTTCCTCAGACAACCTTGGTCTCCTCAGTGTCAGTGTAGACTACCTGTTGTGTTCCTCAGACAACCCTGGTCTCTTCAGTGTTCAGTGTAGACTACCTGTTGTGTTCCCCAGACAACCCTAGTGTCTTCAGTGGTCAGTGTAGACTACCTGTTGTGTTCCTCAGACAACCCTGCTCTCTTCAGTGTTCAGTGTAGACTACCTGTTGTGTTCCTCAGACAACCCTGGTCTATTCAGTGTCAGTGTAGACTACCTGTTGTGTTCCTCAGACAACCCTGGTCTCTTCAGTGGTCAGTGTAGACTACCTGTTGTGTTCCTCAGACAACCCTGGTCTATTCAGTGTCAGTGTAGACTACCTGTTGTGTTCCTCAGACAACCCTGGTCTCTTCAGTGGTCAGTGTAGACTACCTGTTGTGTTCCTCAGACAACCCTGGTCTCTTCAGTGGTCAGTGTAGACTACCTGTTGTGTTCCTCAGACAACCCTGGTCTATTCAGTGTCAGTGTAGACTACCTGCTGTGTTCCTCAGACAACCCTGGTCTCTTCAGTGGTCAGTGTAGACTGCCTGTTGTGTTCCTCAGACAACCCTGGTCTCTTCAGTGGTCAGTGTAGACTACCTGTTGTGTTCCTCAGACAACCCTGGTCTCTTCAGTGGTCAGTGTAGACTACCTGTTGTGTTCCTCAGACAACCCTGATCTCTTCATTGGTTCTAAAGCTCTGCCTCTGACCCAGTCTTCACACAGGTGTGAGTTTCCTCCCCACCTTTCTGAAGGACAACACAACTCAAATCTAGGTCCTCCCCCAACGCACAATCTCATTGGATACCATTGAGTTGGCTGTGTTGTCAACCATCATTTTGTCTGGTTTGAATCTCCCCTAAAGCTCGGCCCTGCCTTTGCACAGGTGTGTGTTACTTAATGGAGAAATGTATTCAGCCAGAACCAGATATGCAAACGTAGGAGCCGAAGGCCAGTTTCAAACCAAACATGCACACAACACATGTTCTGTAGCAGGGGTTAGGTTAATCTGCGGAGTGGAATATGATTGAGTGTAATAGGGGAAGAGGCGTGATGAATGCTGTTCATCGTTTTTCAATTGGTTTATGTGTCTGTTGTTGTGTTGAAAATTGAAACCGTGCTGGACAACGCAAAGCAAATCTAAACCCCACCCCCTCAGCACTTGCCCTCATTGGACAGTTTTCACGCATCATTTAGTCTGGTTTGAATGTGCTCTAAAGCTCGGCCCTACCTTCACACAGGTGTGTGTTACGTCATGGAGAAACCTATTGGGTCAGTTTGCTCCAAGGGGCCCATCAGACTCAGGAAATGTATTTTTTACACCTTTTGATTATAGACCTTCTTAGTACTTGTTATTCAGACTTACCATGTGCAGGTGAGTAACCAGGTTTGAGGGTATGTCTACCTTTCACACACTGAATAAATGTCAATACAATCTCAGAAAACTCACCCACTGGGTGGAATAGCAAGTTGATCAGGGAGTTTTTCTTTAACTTCTTATGGCTGGGGGCAGCATTGATTAGCTTGGATGAATAAGGTGTCCAGAGAAAAAAAAAACCTGAAAATCACATTGTAGGATTTTTAATTAATTTATTTGCAAATTATGGTGGAAATTAAGTATTTGGTCAATAACAAAGTTTATCTCAATACTTTGTTATATACCCTTTGTTGGCAATGACAGAGGTCAAACGTTTTCTGTAAGTCTTCACAAGGTTTTCACACACTGTTGGTGGTATTTTGGCCCATTCCTCCATGCAGATCTCCTCTAGAGCAGTGATGTTTTGGGGCTGTTGCTGGGCAACACGGACTTTCAACTCCCTCCAAAGATTTTCTATGGGGTTGAGATCTGGAGACTGGCTAGGCCACTCCAGGACCTTGAAATGCTTCTTACGAAGCCACTCCTTCGTTGCCCGGGCGGTGTGTTTGGGATCATTGTCATGCTGAAAGACCCAGCCACGTTTCATCTTCAATGAATTGCTGATGGAAGGAGGTTTTCACTCAAAATCTCACGATACATGGCCCCATTCATTATTTCCTTTACACGGATCAGTCGTCCTGGTCCCTTTGCAGAAAAACAGCCCCAAAGCATGATGTTTCCACCCCCATGCTTCACAGTAGGTATGGTGTTCTTTGGATGCAACTCAGCATTATTTGTCCTCCAAACACGACGGCTTTGTTACTTTGGTCCCTCTCGCTCTCTTGTGATCATTTTGACCCTACGGGATGAGATCTTGCGTGGAGCCCCAGATCGAGGGAGATTATCAGTGGTCTTGTGTGTCTACCATTTCCTAATAATTGCTCCCACAGTTTATTTCTTCAAGCCAAGCTGCTTACCTATTGCAGATTCAGTCTTCCCAGCCTGGTAAAAGGTCTACAATTTTGTTTCTGGTGTCCTTTGATAGCTCTTTGGTCTTGGCCATAGTGGAGTTTGGAGTGTGACTGTTTGAGGTTGTGGACAGGTGTCTTTTATACTGATAACAAGTTCAAACAGGAGCCATTAATACAGGAAACGAGTGGAGGACAGAGGAGCCTCTTAAAGAAGAAGTTACAGGTCTGTGAGACCCAGAAATCTTGCTTGTTTGTAGGTGACCAAATACTTATTTTTCACCATATTTTGCAAATGAATTCATTAAAAATCCTACAATGTGATTTTCAAGATTTTCTTTTCTCATTATGTCTGTCATAGTTGAAGTGTACCGATGATGAAAATTACAGGCCTCTCTCATCTTTTTTAAGTGGGAGAACTTGCACAATTGGTGGCTGACTAAATACTTTTTTGCCCCACTGTACATGTATTGTGTAACATGAAGTCCTATGAGTGTCATCTGATGAACATCAAAGGTTAGTGATTACTTTATCTCTATTTCTGCTTTTTTGTGACTCCTCTCTTTGTGACTCCTCTCTCTCCTCTCTTTCTCAGAACAAGAATAGACTGACGATTTTCAGAAGAAAGTTCTTTGTTTTTGGCTATTTTGAGCCTGTAATCGATCACACAAATGGTGATGCTCCAGATACTCAACTAATCTAAAGAAGGCCAGTTTTATTGGTTCTTTAACTTCTTGGTGACAGGGGGCAGTATTATCACGTCTGGATGAAATGCATGCCCAAATTCAACTGCCTGCTTATCATCCCCAGAAGATAATATATCAATATTATTATTAGATTTGGATAGAAAACACTCTGAAGTTTCTAAAACGGTTTGAATCATGTCTGTGAGTATAACAGAACTTAGCAGGCGAAACCCTGAGGACAAACCATTCAGATTATTTTTTTTGAGGTCACTCTCTTTTCAATGAGGTTTCATTGGGAGTCCAGATTTCTAAGGGACCTTCATGCAGTTCCTATCACTTCCACTGGATGTCAACAGTCTTTAGAAATTGTTTGAGGTTATTCCTTTGTGTAATGAACGAGGCTCACTTGAAGTCTACTGTTAGATAGAGGCGCTTGACAAGAAAGCATGCTACAGTTTGTTTTCTTCCTGTATGGAACACAGATCATCCTGTCTTAAATTTTATAGATTCTTTACATAAAAAAATACCTAAAGTTGTATTACAAAAGTAGTTTGAAATGTTTTGGCAAAGTTTACAAGTAACTTTTGAGATACTTTGTAGTCACGTTGCCGCAAGTTGGAATAGGGTGTTTTTCTGGATCAAACGCGACAAATAAATGTACATTTTGGATATATAGCGATGGTATTAATAGAACAAAATAACCATTTGTGATGTTTATGGGACATATTGGAGTGCCAACAGAAGAAGCTCGTCAAAGGTAAGGCATGATTTATATTTTTATTTCTGCGTTTTGCCTGCAGGGTTGAAATATGCTTTCTCTCTCTTTGTTTACGGAGGTGCTATCCTCAGATAATAGCATCATTTGCTTTTGCCGAAAAGCCTTTTTGAAATCTGACACGTTGGCTGGATTCACAACAAGTATAGCTTTAATTTGCTATCTTGTATGTGTGATTTTTTTTAAAATAGGCCTGAATATGAAGGAAAGAGTCAGACACAGGCTCCATACAGTGCATTCGGAAAGTGTTCGTACCCCTTGACTTTTCACATCTTTTGTTATGTTACAGCCTTATTCTAAATTTGATTAAATTAATTTTCCCCCCTCATCAACCTACACACAATATCCCATAATTACATTTGTGCAAACGTATTACTAATAAAAAAGTGATATATCACATTTGCAGAAGTATTCAGACCCTTTACTCAGTGCTTTGTTGAAGCACCTTTGGCAGTGATTACAGCCTTGAGTTTTCTTGGGTAGAAGCTACAGGCTCGGCACACCTGTATTTGGGGAGTTTCTCCCATTCTTCTCTGCAGATCCCCTGAAGCTCTGTCAGGTTGGATGGGGAGCGTGGCAGTACAGTTATTTCCAGTTCTCTCCAGAGATGTTCGATCTGGTTCAAGTCCGAGCTCTGGCTGTGCATCTCAAGGACAATCAGATACTTGTCCTGAAGCCACTCCTGAGTTGTCTTGGCCGTGTGCTTAGGTTCGTTGACCTGATCCGTGAGAGGCTGGCACTGTAAAATTAAGCTTTGGTTCAATTGTCAAGATTTCAACACACAGCTCACATCCGAGAACAAAAGGATGTGTTTGGCTCACGGTATACTCACCCGGGAAAAAAGTTACATTTCCAGGATAACAGGGCAGTTTCTCAGCCCTGTGGAGGTGGGTGAGGGACTGGTACAGAACAATTTCTCAGCCCTGTGGAGGTAGATGAGGGGCTGGTACAGAACAGTTTCTCAGCCCTGTGAAGGTAGATGAGGGGCTGGTACAGAACAGTTTCTTAGCCCTGTGGAGGTAGGTGAGGGGCTGGTAGAGAACTGTTTCTCAGCCCCGTGGAGGTAGATGGGGGGCTGGTACAGAACAGTTTCTCAGCCCTGTGGAGAAACTGCCCTGTATCAGGGAGTCCTGAGGAAGAGGCAGCCCTGTGGAGAAACTGCCCTGTATCAGGGAGTCCTGAGGAAGAGGCAGCCCGCCTCAACAGTACTTTACATATACATACAGTGCCTTGCGAAAGTATTCGGCCCCCTTGAACTTTGCGACCTTTTGCCACATTTCAGGCTTCAAACATAAAGATATAAAACTGTATTTTTTTGTGAAGAATCAACAACAAGTGGGACACAATCATGAAGTGGAACGACATTTCTTGGATATTTCAAACTTTTTTAACAAATCAAAAACTGAAAAATTGGGCGTGCAAAATTATTCAGCCCCCTTATGTTAATACTTTGTAGCGCCACCTTTTGCTGCGATTACAGCTGTAAGTCGCTTGGGGTATGTCTCTATCAGTTTTGCACATCGAGAGACTGAAATGTTTTAAATGTGTGGCAAAAGGTCGCAAAGTTCAAGGGGGCCGAATACTTTCGCAAGGCACTGTATATATTTGAAGGTATTTGTTCACAAATTCGCATTGAAACTCTACATTCCTTCTAGGAGCAATATCAAAAACATACTGCACATGTTCAGACTGGGTGTGTGGAGCTTATCTTCCCCCTTCACCCCCAACCCCCACTCCACAGACTATCCTAACCCCAACCCCCACTCCACAGACTAACCTAACCCCTGCTAGGGAACAGGTGTTGTGTTTGTGTTTGGTTTGAAACCTTGTCTTCACCTCCTAGGTTTGCATCTCTGGTTCTGGCTGAATACATTTGTCCATTATGTTGCACACACCTGTCAGAGGGCAGGGCCGAGCTTTAGACTCACATTCAAACCAGACAAAATGATGCCTGACAACACAGACAACTCAATGCTATCCAATGAGATTATGTGTTGGGGGAGGACCTAGATGTGTGTCGTCCATCAGAAAAGGTGGGGAGGAAACACACACCTGTGTGAAGGCTGGGTCAGAGGCAGAGCTTTAGACCCACTGAAGAGACCAGGGTTGTCTGAGGAACACAACAGGTAGTCTACACTGACCACTGAAGAGAGCAGGGTTGTCTGAGGAACCCGACAGGTAGTCTACACTGACCACTGAGGAGACCAGGGTTGTCTGAGGAACACAACAGGTAGTCTACACTGACCACTGAAGAGACCAGGGTTGTCTGAGGAACACAACAGGTAGTCTACACTGACCACTGAAGAGACCAGGGTTGTCTGAAGAACACAACAGGTAGTCTACACTGACCACGGAAGAGACCAGGGTTGTCTGAGGAAAACGACAGGCAGTCTACACTGAACACTGAAGAGACCAGGGTTGTCTGAGGAACACAACAGGTAGTCTACACTGACCACGGAAGAGACCAGGGTTGTCTGAGGAACACGACAGGTAGTCTACACTGACCACTGAAGAGACCAGGGTTATCTGAGGAACACAACAGGTAGTCTACACTGACCACGGAAGAGACCAGGGTTGTCTGAGGAACACGACAGGTAGTCTACACAGACCACTGAAGAGACCAGGGTTGTCTGAGGAACACAACAGGTAGTCTACACTGAACACTGAAGAGACCAGGGTTGTCTGAGGAACACGACAGGTAGTCTACACAGACCACTGAAGAGACCAGGGTTGTCTGAGGAACACAACAGGTAGTCTACACTGAACACTGAAGAGACCAGGGTTGTCTGAGGAACACAACAGGTAGTCTACACAGACCACTGAAGAGACCAGGGTTGTCTGAGGAACACGAGAGGTAGTCTACACTGACCACTGAAGAGACCAGGGTTGTCTGAGGAACACAACAGGTAGTCTACACTGACCACGGAAGAGACCAGGGTTGTCTGAGGAACACGACAGGTAGTCTACACAGACCACTGAAGAGACCAGGGTTGTCTGAGGAACACAACAGGTAGTCTACACTGACCACGGAAGAGACCAGGGTTGTCTGAGGAACACGACAGGTAGTCTACACAGACCACTGAAGAGACCAGGGTTGTCTGAGGAACACAAGAGGTAGTCTACACTGACCACTGAAGAGACCAGGGTTGTCTGAGGAACACAACAGGTAGTCTACACTGACCACGGAAGAGACCAGGGTTGTCTGAGGAACACGACAGGTAGTCTACACAGACCACTGAAGAGACCAGGGTTGTCTGAGGAACAAAACAGGTAGTCTACACTGACCACGGAAGAGACCAGGGTTGTCTGAGGAACACGACAGGTAGTCTACACAGACCACTGAAGAGACCAGGGTTGTCTGAGGAACACAACAGGTAGTCTACACTGAACACTGAAGAGACCAGGGTTGTCTGAGGAACACGACAGGTAGTCTACACAGACCACTGAAGACACCAGGGTTGTCTGAGTAACACAACAGGTAGTCTACACTGAACACTGAAGAGACCAGGGTTGTCTGAGGAACACAACAGGTAGTCTACACTGACCACTGAAGAGACCAGGGTTGTCTGAGTAACACAACAGGTAGTCTACACTGACCACGGAAGAGACCAGGGTTGTCTGAGGAACACGACAGGTAGTCTACACAGACCACTGAAGAGACCAGGGTTGTCTGAGGAACACAAGAGGTAGTCTACACTGACCACTGAAGAGACCAGGGTTGTCTGAGGAACACAACAGGTAGTCTACACTGACCACGGAAGAGACCAGGGTTGTCTGAGGAACACGACAGGTAGTCTACACAGACCACTGAAGAGACCAGGGTTGTCTGAGGAACAAAACAGGTAGTCTACACTGACCACGGAAGAGACCAGGGTTGTCTGAGGAACACGACAGGTAGTCTACACAGACCACTGAAGAGACCAGGGTTGTCTGAGGAACACAACAGGTAGTCTACACAGACCACGGAAGAGGATCGGGACACTTCGAGGTCAGATTTTCTTGTGTGATTACATTTTTTAAATTGAAATTGTTTTATTTAGTTGGGTTTACAGGACTATATTTAGATTCAAACAATGAACATACTCAGCTCTTAACAGGTTTGATTAGTTTACCTTTCTGTAGGATAATACTTAGAGAGTTTATGCTCCTAAAAACACACTGCATTGGCTAAGTATCACCTGTTCATGTTGCACCAACGTTTCTGCCTCATGGACTTCAGACTGAAACTGTTCAACGTTGGTACAACATGAGCAAGAGATACTTTGAAAACACACTGTGTTTTTTTTCTTTAAACTGCTATTCAATATTTTCTAGACACCTGAAACGTAGTTATGATTGTACATTTTATAGTTCAATACAAAATGTGGTTCAGGGATTCCATGGAATTCTATTGGCTAATGTGAACATGATCATGAGTGACAATGAGTCGACATGATAGGTCAAACAGATCTGGGACCAGGGTTTTACTACATCACAAAGAAATGACACTGAAATTTGAACTAAAGTATATGAGTATATATAAATATATAAAGTATATGAGTATATATAATGTATATGAGTATATATAAATATATAAAGTATATGAGAAACAGTTTTACCTCTCTGAAGACCCCTCCCTTATTCAACAGGTGTGGGGAACTTGCTCATCAACGCCCCCACTCTGCCAAGAGATGAACGTCTCCATAGGGAATGACTCACATCTCCCTCCAGCACTTTCTGTTAACTCTACCAGCTCTTGGGCCCTGCCCCATTATTTCATCACCACCACGTACAGCATCAACCTCATCCTGGGTCTCCCCACCAATGTCTACGTCCTGTGGCTGATAGTGACAGGAGCTGGAGGGACAATGACCTCAGAGTTCTTTGCTCTCAACCTGACCGTGTGCGAGATCCTCTACTGTCTGTCTGCTGTCTTGAATTACCTGAACGATTACCTTTTTAATGATACTCTAGGAGTTGGTGTGGCGTTTTTCATGGGATTCATTTCTATTGGTCGCCCCCTGTTTCAGTGCTGTATCTGTGTGGAGCGCTACCTGGCGGTGGTTCACCCTGTAACCTTCCTGAAGTACAAACCCCTGAGATACAGGGTGGGGTGTTGTGGTGTTGTCTGGATGACGGTGCTTGGGTTCTCTATGTTAAATGCGTTGATATCAACCGTGCTATCAAACACGGTCATACTTTTGTTGTTCAACTTTTCATTGTGGTTTTCCATACAATTGTTCTGTTGTCTGGCTGTTCTCTGGGCTCTGAAACGTCCCGGTCCGGGGGAAGGAGAGAGAGAGGGGGAAGGGATGAACAACATGAAGCTGAGGGCCTTCAGGATCATTTCAGTGATCATGGTGTCTATGATTGTCAGTTACCTCCCACTGGTTCTTCTCCTAGTCAGTTACCATTTTATAGAAGTAGTGGTGTATTCTTTTGGATGGTCCATTTGTTCCTCCATCGCAATCATCTGTGGGTTGGTTCAGCCCCTCCTCTACCTCCACAGGTCTGGGAAACTGCCCTGTGTCAGGGGACCCTGAGGAAAAGGCCCCATTGGGAAAAGACGTCAGTTCGATGTCTAATTGACATTTGATTGAGTTGTCAACTAACATGAATTCAATGTAAAAAAATTTAATAACTAAAGGATTTAGGTTCAAATATGGCTGCCAAAAAGACAAACATACGCCAAAATTCCGTTACGTTGATTCAGTTTTCAACGTTGATTCGGTTTTCAACGTTGATTCAGTTTTCAACGTTGATTCAACATCATCACATTTATTTTATTTGTTGAAAGGACTTGGGAACAACGTTGATTCAACCAGTTCGTTCCCAGTGGGTTGTCATTGGTCTTCCCACACGGCTTAGCTGAACCGAGCCAAGCTGCACTGCACTGGCCAGGTTACACATTCCCCATCGTTTCTGGGAATGTACTGGAAATGAAAAAATCTGAGCACATTATAGTTCAGGTCGGCACAATAGTGTACAAAGTGTATATCACTAAGTCCTAATTACAACTAAGACAAGCCATTGAATTAACAACGAACCAATGAGAATAGAACAGGACAGGAGCAGAATAGAAGTTATGTGGGAAATAAAGGGGCAGTTTGGGATTTAAACAACAACAAAGGGTCCACCCCGACACTTTTTGTGTTTGAATTTATAAGGTGGTGATTTGAGTCCACGTGACACTTGACAAATAGAAACAAAAACTTAAAAGTTAAAAAGCTACAATTGTTAAATTAAGTAAAAATGTAAATATGAACTTCTTGTCTGTTTTTATGTTACTATTTTACTTTCTCCTCGCCATTTGATAAATTGTTAATTGTTAAGTTAAATGAATTGTAGATAGACCGTTCAGACGGTTGTTCTTGTTAAGTTAAATTAATTGTAGATAGACCGTTCAGACGGTTGTTCTGACTGTCTTGCCTTCTCCTAGCTGTTTTGACACTTGAGAAATAGATTTAGTTTAATAATCTTTTTTTTTAAATTATTATTAAATTAAGTTAAATTCATTGTAAATATAAATTTTAGAATGTTGTTCTGACTATTGTGTGGTCTCCTAGCCAGTGAGACATTTGAGAAGTAGTAACAATACCTATTTTAAGTAATCTACTATAATATTGTTACTTGATAAATTAAGTACAATTCATTGTAATTTCTTTCTGACTAATTCATTATATCATTTAATTGCCTGAGTCTCTTTTGAATCTCTAGTTACTGTAAATTGGAATTGACCCCAACCCTGCTGGTTGTGTTACCTACCTTAGTTCAATGCACTGACACAAGCGTCAACTTAATGATTAAAAACATACAATTATAATATAGTAATGACATCATACAAATAATACATCTAGATATCCACCTGGGGGAGCCCCACCCCAATCCCCCCTCCCTGTCCTACCTGGACTAGTTCCAATGGCACCCTATTCCCTATATAGTTAATGATTAAAAACATACATTTATAATATAGTACTGATGTCATAAAAATAGTACATCTAGATATCCTTCACCAGCCAGTCTTCTTCTCTTCTTTAAAACCAATCATTTTCTCCTGTCCTACCAGGACTAGTTCCTGTGTCCTGTGACAGTGGGTGACAGTGTCCTGTGACAGTGGGTGACAGTGTCCTGTGACAGTGGGTGATAGTGTCCTGTGACAGTGGGGGACAGTGCCCGTAGGTCAACGTTTAAGTCATAGAATGGGGGGATGTGGTATATTGTATATCTTAGACGTATGCCTCCATTCAGATACAGATCTCTCTGTTCAATATCACTTACCTTTCAATGTCTTGACCTTGTTGGCATAAGCTGCCATATGGAATTGTTTTCGGTTGGTCGTACCATGGATCATTTAGCTGTTTAGATTTGGAATTTTAGGACCCCCTTTTAGGTATCACATTTTGAATTTGGACTTGAATCATCCATTCATGAACGTCAAACAAAAAATAAAACGGCCCCAAAAATAAATCATAAGGAATGAAGGTTTTGACGTGTTCGTCTTATATTTAAGACACAGGACACTGCTGAGGGGAGGACGGCTCGTAATAATGTCCGGAACGGAGCACATGGAACGGCATCAAACACCTGGAGACCCTGTGTTTGATACCATTCCACTGATTCCACTCCAGTCATTACCACAGACCCTGTGTTTGATGTGTTTAATACCATTCCACTGATTCCACTCCAGTCATTACCACAGGCCCGTCCTCCCCTATTAAGGTACCACCAACTTCCTGTGGTCTAGGAGATAAAAGCTCAGGAAGTATATATATATATATTATTTAATTCATATTTAACCCTTTTTAAAACTACCTTCATACTGTACTTTCATTCATTTAAAATAAACTGGTACCAGATTACCTTCAGACAAGGGCCGTAGAGCAAAATGGAGAACACCTCTGTGTTCGTGAGAGTCTCCCCTTTCATAAGGGTCAGAATCATTTCTAGGTCAAATCGTTCGGACGTTACAGACGTTTTCATGAGAAGACAGATTTGTTTTGTTTTTTGGGGGGGGGGGGGGGGGTCTCATTGGTCTGACAAACACCTCTCTAGCTTTGTCACCTTCCACCGCAAATCCGGAAGTGCGACACTGGCGGATGTGATGGATGGAGACGCATCCGATGGAAAAACAGATATCTCTTCAACTGATGGATTGAGACACATCCGATGGAAAAACAGATATCTCTTAAACTGATGGATTGAGACACATCCGATGGAAAAACAGATATCTCTTCAACTGATGGATTGAGACACATCCGATGGAAAAACAGATATCTCTTAAACTGATGGATTGAGACACATCCGATGGAAAAACAGATATCTCTTAAACTGATAAACTGAGATTTATTTTTTTATGTAACTTTGATCAATCGACTCTAGAGGGTTATGCTCCCAGCCTCAGGAACAGCCTGCTAGAGAACCTGAGGGGGACCAAGAGGCATGGAGAGACAGCCTTTAGGTTACTATGCTCCCAGCCTCAGGAACAGCCTGCTAGAGAACCTGAGGGGGACCAAGAGGCATGGAGAGACAGCCTTTAGGTTACTATGCTCCCAGCCTCAGGAACAGCCTGCTAGAGAACCTGAGGGGGACCAAGAGGCATGGAGAGACAGCCTTTAGGTTACTATGCTCCCAGCCTCAGGAACAGCCTGCTAGAGAACCTGAGGGGGACCAAGAGGCATGGAGAGACAGCCTTTAGGTTACTATGCTCCCAGCCTCAGGAACAGCCTGCTAGAGAACCTGAGGGGGACCAAGAGGCATGGAGAGACAGCCTTTAGTTTACTATGCTCCCAGCCTCAGGAACAGCCTGCTAGAGAACCTGAGGGGGACCAAGAGGCATAGAGAGACATCCTTTAGGTTACTATGCTCCCAGGCTCAGGAACAGCCTGCTAGAGAACCTGAGGGGGACCAAGAGGCATGGAGAGACAGCCTTTAGGTTACTATGCTCCCAGCCTCAGGAACAGCCTGCTAGAGAACCTGAGGGAGACCAAGAGGCATAGAGAGACAGCCTTTAGGTTACTATGCCCCCAGGCTCAGGAACAGCCTGCTAGAGAACCTGAGGGGGGCTAAAACTGTGGACATATTTAAAAGAGATGTTAAAACATCTATTTAGCTTTGTTTTCCTTCTGGTGCCTTTTTAGTAATTTAGTTTTTATTGTTATTCTTTTGTTTTTTATCCTCTCATGTTTGTTGTGTGGTAAATATTTCTCATTTGTTTTTTTTCTTGTGAAGCACATTGCGTTGCATTCCATGTCTGAAATGTGTAGAATAAATAAAGCTTGATTTGATGATTTGATTTGATTTGATAATTTGATTTGATGATTTGATTTGATTTGATGATTTGATTTGATTTGATGATTTGATTTGATTTGATGATTTGATTTGATTTGATGATTTGATTTGATGATTTGATGATTTGATTTGATGATTTGATGATTTGATTTGATGATTTGATGATTTAATTTGATGATTTGATGATTTGATCTGTCCCCTGCTGTTGCTTGAATGGACTTTTTCTCTTCTCTCACTTCCTTGGCTGCTCTCTCAATAACCTCAAGGGGGGGTTAGACCCCTGCGTGTTTTATGGTTGTATACACTGGGGCCTGATCATATCTGCAATGTAACAATAAAAACGCTCTAGATTTCACATTCATGACGTGTTGCGAAAACACTATCCATATTTCCCATTAAGCGGACAACATACAATGGTCATTTGTACGGGGTATGGTATTGGTTCAACTTACCCCAAGGCAAGCATGTTGACCATATTAGCCCACACGGCTACAAAGATGCGGTTTCATCCCAGGTTTAGGACCTCATGTTGTAGCTTATAGAGACCCTGATGTATCGAACAATATTAAAGCTGGCTACTTTGGTTTAGATACGAGCGTCATGAAACCTACAGGACATTACAGTCATTTGACTTGGTGAAAATACCTAACTTCCTCACCACTTTATCCATGTGATATATCTTCCTTCACGGACTCCATGAAATGATGACCTCTTCTTAACTATTTGGTCCTAGGAAACAAGGGAGGCTCAACTAACCCTTTGGTTCAACGTACCCCCACTACCCAATCTACTCACACGCCATTTGAAACTCGACACACGTACGAAGGATCACCATGTTTTGTAGCTAATTGGGTACTTACCTAAGGGTATCAGACCACATGTTATTCCTCACATGCTTCATAAACAAACAGCTGTAGACTAACAGTGAAATACTTCATTACGGGCCCGTTCCAACAATGCACAGAGAAACTTCTCTTTAAATGATAGAAAGATAACAACACAATGAGTAACGATCCTGGATGGCAGGGAGGTTGACCCCGGTGATGTAGTGGGCCGCACGCTTTACTCCTTGTAGAGCCTTGCAGTCAGATGCCAAGCAGTTGCCATACCAGGCGGTGATGCAGCCAGTCAAGATGCTCTCAGTGGTGCATCTGTATAATGTTATGAGGACTGGTCTGCAATGGCATAGCGCAGTTTTAGAGCTAATATCATGCTATTCTACACAGTTTGACATGAGGCTGAGGAAAATGTTGCTGTTTTAGAGCTAATATCCTCTCTATACATTCTCTCCATCATCGTTGTTAGACAGTGCGTTTCATATCCGGTCTGGAAAAGGGATCTCCTCACTGAACGACTTGTTCATTGATATGGATTTGGCTTTCAAAACAGTTGGTACAACAGTTTGATATTCCTGGATCCCATTTCTTTAGATAACTGCAATTTGCGTAGTTTTGTATCTTCATACTCGAGCCAATTCCCATCACACCCCTCTAAACAGTTATAGGGAGTGGCACCACAGGAGGTCCCGCTAAACAGTTATAGGGAGTGGCACCACAGGAGGTCCCTCTAAACAGTTATAGGGAGTGACACCACAGGAGGTCCCTCTAAACAGTTATATGTAGTGGCACCACAGGAGGTCCCTCTAAACAGTTATAGGGAGTGACACCACAGGAGGCTCCTCTAAACAGTTATAGGGAGTGACACCACAGGAGGCTCCTCTAAACAGTTTTAGGGAGTATCATCACAGGAGGCTCGTCTAAACAGTTATAGGGAGTATCATCACAGGAGGTCCCTCTAAACAGTTATAGGGAGTGGCACCACAGGAGGCTCCTCTAAACAGTTTTAGGGAGTATCATCACAGGAGGCTCCTCTAAACAGTTATAGGGAGTATCATCACAGGAGGTCCCTCTAAACAGTTATAGGTAGTGGCACCACAGGAGGTCCCTCTAAACAGTTATAGGGAGTGGCACCACAGGAGGTCCCTCTAAACAGTTATATGGAGTGGCACCACAGGAGGTCCCTCTAAACAGTTATAGGGAGTGGCACCACAGGAGGTCCCTCTAAACAGTTATATGGAGTGGCACCACAGGAGGTCCCTCTAAACAGTTATAGGGAGTGACACCACAGGAGGCTCCTCTAAACAGTTATAGGGAGTGACACCACAGGAGGCTCCTCTAAACAGTTATAGGGAGTGACACCACAGGAGGCTCCTCTAAACAGTTATAGGGAGTGACACCACAGGAGGCTCCTCTAAACAGTTATAGGGAGTGACACCACAGGAGGCTCCTCTAAACAGTTATAGGGAGTGACACCACAGGAGGCTCCTCTAAACAGTTATATGGAGTGACACCACAGGAGGCTCCTCTAAACAGTTATAGGGAGTGACACCACAGGAGGCTCCTCTAAACAGTTATAGGGAGTGACACCACAGGAGGTCCCGCTAAACAGTTATATGGAGTGGCACCACAGGAGGTCCCGCTAAACAGTTATAGGGAGTGGCACCACAGGAGGCTCCTCTAAACAGTTATAGGGAGTGACACCACAGGAGGCTCCTCTAAACAGTTTTAGGGAGTATCATCACAGGAGGCTCCTCTAAACAGTTTTAGGGAGTATCATCACAGGAGGCTCCTCTAAACAGTTATAGGGAGTGACACCACAGGAGGCTCCTCTAAAGAGTTTTAGGGAGTATCATCACAGGAGGCTCCTCTAAACAGTTATAGGGAGTATCATCACAGGAGGCTCCTCTAAACAGTTGTAGGGAGTGGCATCACAGAAGCACATTTGTTTTATAATGTCTTTGTCTTTTTTTTTAAAGTCTGGTTTTGGGACTCTGTTAGAGTATGGGGGGGTTGGAGTGGGGCTCTGTTAGAGTATGGGGGGTTGGGGTGGGGCTCTGTTAGAGTATGGGGGGGTTGGGGTGGGGCTCTGTTAGAGTATGGGGGGTTGGGGTGGGGCTCTGTTAGGGTATGGGGGGGTTGGGGTGGGGCTCTGTTAGAGTATGGGGGGTTGGGGTGGGGCTCTGTTAGAGTATGGGGGGGTTGGTGTGGGGCTCTGTTAGAGTATGGGGGGTTGGGGAGGGGCTCTGTTAGAGTATGGGGGGGTTGGGGTGGGGCTCTGTTAGAGTATGGGGGGTTGGGGTGGGGCTCTGTTAGAGTATGGGGGGGTTGGGGTGGGGCTCTGTTAGAGTATGGTGGGATTGGGGTGGGGCTCTGTTAGAGTATGGTGGGGTTGAGGTGGGGCTCTGTTAGAGTATGGGGGGGTTGGGGTGGGGCTCTGTTAGACCATGGCGGGTTGGGGTGGGGCTCTGTTAGAGCATGGATGTGTTGGGGTGGGGCTCTGTTAGAGTATGGGGGGGTTGGAGTGGGGCTCTGTTAGAGAATGGGGGGGTTGGGGTGGGGCTCTGTTAGAGAATGCGGGGGGTTGGGGTGGGGCTCTGTTAGAGCATGGGGGGTTGGGGTGGGGCTCTGTTAGAGCATGGGGGGTTGGGGTGGGGCTCTTAGAGCATGGGGGGTTGGGGTGGGGCTCTGTTAGAGCATGGGGGGTTGGGGTGGGGCTCTGTTAGAGAATGCGGGGGGTTGGGGTGGGGCTCTGTTAGACCATGGGGGGTTGGGGTGGGGCTCTTAGAGCATGGATGGGTTGGGGTGGGGCTCTGTTAGAGCATGGATGGGTTGGGGTGGGGCTCTGTTAGAGCATGGATGGATTGGGGTGGGGCTCTGTTAGAGCATGGATGGATTGGGGTGGGGCTCTGTTAGAGCATGGATGGATTGGGGTGGGTTGGATATAGTAGTGGATCTGTGTGTGTTCTGCCCCATTATCTGTATAATCATAAAAAATGGCAAATAAAAAATATATATGTTGTGGTCAGCGAGTCGCCTTGAATGGAGAGTAGACCAATGGAGAGTAGACCAATGGAGAGTTGACCAATGGAGAGTTGACCAATGGAGAGTTGACCAATGGAGAGTAGACCAATGGAGAGTTGACCAATGGAGAGTTGACCAATGGAGAGTTGACCAATGGAGAGTTGACCAATGGAGAGTTGACCAATGGAGAGTAGACCAATGGAGAGTAGACCAATGGAGAGTTGACCAATGGAGAGTTGACCAATGGAGAGTAGACCAATGGAGAGTAGACCAATGGAGAGTAGACCAATGGAGAGTAGACCAATGGAGAGTAGACCAATGGAGAGTAGACCAATGGAGAGTTGACCAATGGAGAGTGAACTGTGCTGCCTGCCACCAGAGGACCTGCTCCTCAACCCCCTGTTGACCAACCCCTCCCTCTGCTATGTGGATCCATCGCGACTGTCGCTCCATCTGTTGGAGGTCTGAAACACCCAACACTCTCGGTGTCGTTGTCGTATGTCCAGACCTACTCTCTGTTACGTAGCGACCTCTGTATTAGTTCTGTTGGAGGTCTGAAACACCCAACACTCTCGGTGTCGTTGTCGTATGTCCAGACCTACTCTCTGTTACGTAGCGACCTCTGTATTAGTTCTGTTGGAGGTCTGAAACACCCAACACTCTCGTTGTCGTTGTCGTATGTCCAGACCTACTCTCTGTTACGTAGCGACCTCTGTATTAGTTCTGTTGGAGGTCTGAAACACCCAACACTCTCGGTGTCGTTGTCGTATGCCCAGACCTACTCTCTGATACGTAGCGACCTCTGTATTAGTTCTGTTGGAGGTCTGAAACACCCAACACTCTCGGTGTCGTTGTCGTATGTCCAGACCTTCTCTCTGTTACGTAGCGACCTCTGTATTAGTTCTGTTGGAGGTCTGAAACACCCAACACTCTCGTTGTCGTTGTCGTATGTCCAGACCTACTCTCTGTTACGTAGCGACCTCTGTATTAGTTCTGTTAGAGGTCTGAAACACCCAACACTCTCGGTGTCGTTGTCGTATGTCCAGACCTTCTCTCTGTTACGTAGCGACCTCTGTATTAGTTCTGTTGGAGGTCTGAAACACCCAACACTCTCGGTGTCGTTGTCGTATGTCCAGACCTACTCTCTGTTACGTAGCGACCTCTGTATTTCATCTGATGCGTATCTATTTTTTTTTTCAAGCACTTTGACATTCTTTCTGTATTGAAAAGCTGTATAGGTAGCTGAATACAGAGAGAAAATAAAGAAAATGTTGCAGTTTTAAAGCTAATTTCCTCTAATTATTTATTGCTTATGACGTGTTTATATGCTGTGTGGATGGGCCGACCTCCGGGGGGACCCCACCCCCCAAAAATAACAAATATATGGGGGTTGAGGTCACGCACAACTACGACAGTGTCTGTGTGTGTGTGTGTGTGTGTGTGTGTGTGTGTGTGTGTGTGTGTTAGCCATAGTGGACCCTCTCCTCCGTTAGCCACCTGCTAAGACACAAAGCTAGCCTTGTGGTTACCACGACTACCTCATCTGCCT
>NW_023493672.1:480000-495000 GCF_013265735.2 Oncorhynchus mykiss | reverse complement strand
TCTCTCTCTCTCCTCTCTCTGTCTCTCTCTCTCTCTTGATCTCTCTCTCTATGTCTCTCTCTCTCTCTCTTGCTCTCTCTCTCCTCTCTCTGTCTCTCTCTCTCTCTCTTGCTCTCTCTCTCTCCTCGCTCTCTGTCTGTCTCTCTCCTCTCTCTCTCTCTGTCTCTCTCTCTCTTGCTCTCTCTCTCTCCTCTCTCTCTCTGTCTCTCTCTCTCTCTCTTGCTCTCTCTCTCTCCTCTCTCTGTCTATCTCCCTCTCTTGCTCTCTCTCTCTCTCTCCTCTCTCTCTGTCTCTCTCTCTCTCTTGCTCTCTCTCTCTCCTCTCTCTCTCTCTCTCTCTCTGTCTCTCTCTCTCTCTCTCTTGCTCTCTCTCTCTCCTCTCCCTGTCTCTCTCTCTCTTGCTCTCTCTCTCTCCTCTCTCTGTCTCTCTGTCTCTCTCTCTCTCTTGCTCTCTGTCTCTCCTCTCTCTCTCTCTGTCTCTCTCTCTCTCTTGCTCTCTCTCGCTCTCCTCTCTCTCTCTCTCTCTGTCTCTGTCTCTGTCTCTGTCTCTGTCTCTCTCTCTCTCTCTCTCTCTCTCTCTCTCTCTCTCTCTCTCTCTCTCTCTCTCTCTCTCTCTCTCTCCCTATTCCTCTTCTCAGTAAATGTAGGTGAGATCAACTCTGTCAACTAGTCCTCAGTCTGGGGAGGCCTGTCCTCAAAGCCTCGTCAGAATTACTGCTACAGCACATATCCAACCGAGACAACAGTCAATCATCTATTTTCTTTCCTCCCTTCCCTTGCTATCCCTTCCCTCTCCTCTCATCCCTCCTCCTCTCTACTCTCCTCCTTTCCTCCCCTCTCCTCTCGTCCCTCCTCCTCTCTACTCTCCTCTCTACTATCCTCCTTTCCTCCCCTCTCCTCTCGTCCCTCCTCCTCTCTACTCTCCTCTCTACTATCCTCCTTTCCTCCCCTCTCCTCTCGTCCCTTCTCCTCTCTACTCTCCTCTACTATCCTCCTTTCCTCCCCTCTCCTCTCATCCCTTCTCCTCTCTATTCTCCTCTACTATCCTCCTTTCCTCCCTTCTCCTCTCATCCCTTCTCCTCTCTACTCTCCTCTCGTCCCTCCTCCTCTCTACTCTCCTCTCTTCTCTCCCTCTGCTTTTCCTGTCCTCACTTCTCCTCGCTTCCTCATCCTTTCCATCTCCTCTCCTCTCTGACACTCCACAGACAGAGTGAGTGATACCGTTCCATCTCCTCTCCTCCATACATTATATAGACTTACTACATGTGCTTCTCAAATGGATCCCTGCATAATACACTCTGGCCCAGGGTTTGGCCCAAACAGCAAGCAATGCAGGTGGCTAGGAAAAACTCCATAGGAAGGCCAAAACCTAGGAAGAAACCTAGAGAGGAACCAGGCTATGAGGGGTGGCCAGTCCTCTTCTGGCTGTGTCGGGTGGAGATTATAACAAAACATGGCCAAGATGTTCAAATGTTCATAAATGACCAGCAGGGTCAAATAATAATAATCACAGTAGATGTAGAGGGTGCAACAAGTCAGCACCTCAGGAGTAAATGTCAGTTGGCTTTTCATAGCCGATCATTAAGAGTATGTCTACCCCTCTGCTGTCTCTAGGGAGTTGAAAACAGCAGGTTTGGGACAGGTAGCAGGTCCGGTGAACAGGTCAGGGTTCCATAGCCGCAGGCAGAACAGTTGAAACTGGAGCACCAGCACGGCCAGCTGGACTGGGGACAGTAAGGAGTCATCATGCCAGGTGGTCCTGAGGTATGGTCCTAGGGCTCAGGTCCTCTGAGAGAGAGAAAGAAAGAAAGAAAGAAAGAAAGAAAGAAAGAAAGAAAGAAAGAAAGAAAGAAAGAGAGTATTAGAGAGAATTAGAGAGAGCATACTTAAATTCACACAGGACACCGGATAAGACAGGAGAAGTACTCCAGATATAACAGACTAACCCTAGCCCCCCAACACATAAACTACTGCAGTATAAATACTGGAGGCTGAGACAGGAGGGGTCAGGAGACACTGTGGCCCCATCCGATGATACTCCCGGACAGGGCCAAACAGGCAGGATTTAAACCCACCCACTTTGCCAATGCACAGCCCCCACACCACTAGAGGGATATTTTCAACCACCAATTTACCATCCTGAGACAAGGCCGAGTATAGCCCACAAAGATCTCCGCCACGGCACAACCCAAGGGGGGGACGCCAACCCAGACAGGAAGATCACGACAGTGACTCAACCCATCAAGTGACGCACCCCTCCTAGGGACGGCATTGAAGAGCACCAGTAAGCCAGTGACTCAGCCCCTGTAATACTGTAATAGGGTTAGAGGCAGAGAATCCCAGTGGAGAGAGGGGAACCGGCCAGCGAGAGACAGCAAGGGCGGTTCGTTGCTCCAGAGCCTTTCCGTTCACCTTCACACTCCTGGGCCATGCTACACTCAATCATATGACCCACTGAAGAGATGAGTCTTCAGTAAAGACTTAAAGACTCTAAGTGAGCGTTCTCTAATTCTCTCCTTCTCTCTTTCTCTCTCTCGGAGGACCTGAGCCCTAGGACCATGCCCCAGGACTACCTGACATGATGACTCCTTGCTGTCCCCAGTCCACCTGGCTGTGCTGCTGCTCCAGTTTCAACTGTTCTGCCTTATTATTATTCGACCATGCTGGTCATTTATGAACATTTGAACATCTTGGCCATGTTCTGTTATAATCTCCACCCGGCACAGCCGGAAGAGGACTGGCCATCCCACTTATGCTCTCTCTAATTCTCTCTTTCTTTCTCTCTCTCGGAGGACCTGAGACCTAGGACCATGCCCCAGGAATACCTGACATGATGACTCCTTGCTGTCCCCAGTCCACCTGGCTGTGCTGCTGCTCCAGTTTCAACTATTCTGCCTTATTATTATTCGACCATGTTGGTCATTTATGAACATTTGAACATCTTGACCATGTTTTGTTATAATCTCCACCCGGCACAGCCAGAAGAGGACTGGCCACCCCACATAGCCTGGTTCCTCTCTAGGTTTCTTCCTAGGTTTTGGCCTTTCTAGGGAGTTTTTCCTAGCCACCGTGCTTCTACACCTGCATTGCTTTCTGTACAGCACTTTGAGATATCAGCTGATGTACGAAGGGCTATATAAATAAATTTGATTTGATTTGATTTGATTAAAGGTTGAGACCGAGTTTGCGTCTCTGACATGGATGGGCAGACCGTTCCATAAAAATGGAGCTCTATAGGAGAAAGCCCTGCCTCCAGCTGTTTGCTTAGAAATTCTAAGGACAATTAGGAGGTATGCGTCTTGTGACCGTAGCGTACGTGTAGGTATGTACGGCAGGACCAAATCGGAAAGATACGTAGGAGCAAGCCCATGTAATGCTTTGTAGGTTAGCAGTAAAACCTGCAAGCGTACCATCAAGATTAATTGTCAGATTCAACAGAAGATCTCTTTGTTTCTTGGGACCTAGAACATCTCTGAACAAGCATCTCATCTCTGAACAAGCATCTCCGAGTTTAAAAGTAAAAAGTTTGCAACCATCCACTTCCTTATGTCTGAAACACAGGCTTCTAGCGAGGGCAATTTTGGGGCTTCACCATGTTTCATTGAAATGTACAGCTGTGTGTCATCCGCATAGCAGTGAAAGTTAACATTATGTTTTCGAATTACATCCACAAGAGGTAAAATATATAGTGAAAACAATAGTGGTCCTAAAACGGAAGCTTGAGGAACACCGACATTTACAGTTGATTTGTCAGAGGACAAACCATTCACAGAGACAAACTGATATCGTTCCGACAGATAAGATCTAAACCAGGCCAGAACTTGTCCGTGTAGACCAATTTGGGTTTCTAATCTCTTCCAAAGAATGTGGTGATCGATGGTATCAAAAGCAGCAATAAGGTATAGGAGCACGAGGACAGATGCAGAGCCTCGGTCTGATGCCATTAAAAGGTAATTTACCACCTTCACAAGTGCCGTCTCAGTGCTATGATGGGGTCTAAAAGCAGACTGAAGCATTGCATATACATTGTTTGTCTTCAGGAAGGCAGTGAGTTGCTGCGCAACAGCCCTTTCTTAAATGTTTGAGAGGAATGAAAGATTCGATATAGGCCAATAGTTTTTAATATTTTCTGGGTCAAGGTTTGGCTTTTTCAAGAGAGGCTTTATTACTGCCACTTTTAGTGAGTTTGGTACACATCCGGTGGATAGAGAGACGTTTATTATGTTCAACATAGGAGGGCCAAGCACAGGAAGCAGCTCTTTCAGTAGTTTAGTTGGAATAGGGTCCAGTATGCAGCTTGAAGGTTTAGAGGCCATGATTATTTTCATCATTGTGTCAAGCGACATAGTACTAAAACACTTGAGTGTCTCTCTTGATCCTAGGTCCTGGCAGAGTTGTGCAGACTCAGGACAACTGAGCTTTGAAGGAATACGCAGATTTAAAGAGGAGTACGTCATTTTTTTATTTTTATTTTACCTTTATTTAACTAGGCAGAACGACAGATTTGTACCTTGTCAGCTCGGGGGTTTGAACTTGCAACCTTCCAGTTACTAGTCCAACGCTCTAACCACTAGGCTACCCTGCTTTCTAAAGATCATGATCTTTTCCTCAAAGAAGTTCATGAATTTATTACTGCTGAAGTGAAAGCCATCCTCTCTTGGGGAATGCTGCATGTTAGTTGTCAAAAATACATTTCAGGTTGTTCTTATTTTCCTCAATTAAATTGGAAAAATAGGACAATCGAGAAGCTGTCTTTCCAAGCTAGTCGGTAGACTTCCAGTTTGGTGTGGCGCCATTTCCGTTCCAATTTTCTGGAAGCTTGCTTCAGAGCTCAGGTATTTTCTGTATACCAGGAAGCTAGTTTCTTATGACAAATGTTTTTAGTTTTTAGGGGTGCCACTGCATCTAGGGTATTGCGCAAGGTTAAATTGAGTTCCTCAGTTAGGTGGTTAACTGATTTTTGTTCTCTGACATCCTTGGGTAGACATAGGGAGTCTGGAAGGGCATCAAGGGATCTTTGTGTTGTCTGTGAATTTATAGCACGACTTTTGATGATCCTTGGTTGGGGTCTGAGCAGATTATTTGTTGCGATTGCAAACATAATAAAATGCTGGTCCGGTAGTCCAGGATTATGAGGAAAAACATTAAGATCCACAACATTTATTCCATGGGACAAAACTAGGTCCAGAGTATGACTGTGACAGTGAGTAGGTCCACATAGTGATTCAAGTTCCATTTAGGGCACACTACATAGGGATTAGAGTTCCATTTAGGGCACACTACATAGGATTAGAGTTCCATTTAGGACACACTACATAGTGATTAGAGTTCCATTTAGAGTACACTACATAGGGATTTGAGTTCAATTTAAGGCACACTACATAGGGATTAGAGTTCCATTTAGGACACACTACATAGTGATTAGAGTTCCATTTAAATAACACTACATAGGGATTTAGAGTTCCATTTAGGACACACTAAATAGGGATTAGAGTTCCATTTAGGACACACTACATAGGGATTAGAGTTCAATTTAGGACACAATACATAGGGATTAAAGTTACATTTAGGACACACTACCTAGTGATTGGACACAAGGCAGGCCTGATGATTTGATCTCATCCCCTACCTGAATATTAGACACAAGGCAGGCCTGGTGATTTGATCTCATCCCCTACCTGAATATTAGACACAAGGCAGGCCTGGTGATTTGATCTCATCCCCTACCTGAATATTAGACACAAGGCAGGCCTGGTGATTTGATCTCATCCCCTACCTGAATATTAGACACAAGGCAGGCCTGGTGATTTGATCTCATCCCCTACCTGAATATTAGACACAAGGCAGGTCTGGTGATTTGATCTCATCCCCTACCTGAATATTAAACACAAGGCAGGCCTGGTGATTTGATCTCATCCCCTACCTGAATATTAGACACAAGGCAGGTCTGATGATTTGATCTCATCCCCTACCTGAATATTGGACACAAGGCAGGTCTGGTGATTTGATCTCATCCCCTACCTGAATATTAGACACAAGGCAGGTCTGGTGATTTGATCTCATCCCCTACCTGAATATTAGACACAAGGCAGGCCTGGTGATTTGATCTCATCCCCTACCTGAATATTGGACACAAGGCAGGTCTGGTGATTTGATCTCATCCCCTACCTGAATATTAGACACAAGGCAGGTCTGATGATTTGATCTCATCCCCTACCTGAATATTGGACACAAGGCAGGTCTGGTGATTTGATCTCATCCCCTACCTGAATATTAGACACAAGGCAGGTCTGGTGATTTGATCTCATCCCCTACCTGAATATTAGACACAAGGCAGGCCTGGTGATTTGATCTCATCCCCTACCTGAATATTGGACACAAGGCAGGCCTGATTATTTGATCTCATCCCCAGCCTGAATATTAGACACAAGGCAGGCCTGATGATTTGATCTCATCCCCTACCTGAATATTAGACACAAGGCAGGCCTGATGATTTGATCTCATCCCCTACCTGAATATTAGACACAAGGCAGGCCTGGTGATTTGATCTCATCCCCTACCTGAATATTAGACACAAGGCAGGTCTGGTGATTTGATCTCATCCCCTACCTGAATATTAGACACAAGGCAGGCCTGGTGATTTGATCTCATCCCCTACCTGAATATTGGACACAAGGCAGGCCTGATTATTTGATCTCATCCCCAGCCTGAATATTAGACACAAGGCAGGCCTGATGATTTGATCTCATCCCCTACCTGAATATTAGACACAAGGCAGGCCTGATGATTTGATCTCATCCCCTACCTGAATATTGGACACAAGGCAGGTCTGGTGATTTGATCTCATCCCCTACCTGAATATTAGACACAAGGCAGGACTGGTGATTTGATCTCATCCCCTACCTGAATATTAGACACAAGGCAGGTCTGGTGATTTGATCTCATCCCCAGCCTGAATATTAGACACAAGGCAGGCCTGATGATTTGATCTCATCCCCTACCTGAATATTGGACACAAGGCAGGTCTGGTGATTTGATCTCATCCCCTACCTGAATATTAGACACAAGGCAGGACTGGTGATTTGATCTCATCCCCTACCTGAATATTAGACACAAGGCAGGTCTGATGATTTGATCTCATCCCCTACCTGAATATTAGACACAAGGCAGGCCTGGTGATTTGATCTAATCCCCTACCTGAATATTGGACACAAGGCAGGCCTGGTGATTTGATCTAATCCCCTACCTGAATATTAGACACAAGGCAGGTCTGGTGATTTGATCTCATCCCCTACCTGAATATTGGACACAAGGCAGGCCTGATGATTTGATCTCATCCCCTACCTGAATATTAGACACAAGGCAGGCCTGGTGATTTGATCTAATCCCCTACCTGAATATTGGACACAAGGCAGGCCTGGTGATTTGATCTAATCCCCTACCTGAATATTAGACACAAGGCAGGTCTGATGATTTGATCTCATCCCCTACCTGAATATTAGACACAAGGCAGGACTGGTGATTTGATCTCATCCCCTACCTGAATATTAGACACAAGGCAGGTCTGGTGATTTGATCTCATCCCCTACCTGAATATTAGACACAAGGCAGGACTGGTGATTTGATCTCATCCCCTACCTGAATATTAGACACAAGGCAGGCCTGGTGATTTGATCTAATCCCCTACCTGAATATTGGACACAAGGCAGGCCTGGTGATTTGATCTAATCCCCTACCTGAATATTGGACACAAGGCAGGTCTGATGATTTGATCTCATCCCCTACCTGAATATTAGACACAAGGCAGGTCTGGTGATTTGATCTCATCCCCTACCTGAATATTAGACACAAGGCAGGCCTGGTGATTTGATCTCATCCCCTACCTGAATATTAGACACAAGGCAGGCCTGGTGATTTGATCTAATCCCCTACCTGAATATTGGACACAAGGCAGGTCTGATGATTTGATCTCATCCCCTACCTGAATATTAGACACAAGGCAGGTCTGGTGATTTGATCTCATCCCCTACCTGAATATTAGACACAAGGCAGGCCTGGTGATTTGATCTCATCCCCTACCTGAATATTAGACACAAGGCAGGCCTGGTGATTTGATCTCATCCCCTACCTGAATATTAGACACAAGGCAGGCCTGGTGATTTGATCTCATCCCCTACCTGAATATTGGACACAAGGCAGGCCTGGTGATTTGATCTCATCCCCTACCTGAATATTGGACACAAGGCAGGTCTGATGATTTGATCTCATCCCCTACCTGAATATTAGACACAAGGCAGGTCTGGTGATTTGATCTCATCCCCTACCTGAATATTAGACACAAGGCAGGCCTGGTGATTTGATCTCATCCCCTACCTGAATATTGGACACAAGGCAGGTCTGATGATTTGATCTCATCCCCTACCTGAATATTAGACACAAGGCAGGCCTGGTGATTTGATCTAATCCCCTACCTGAATATTAGACACAAGGCAGGTCTGATGATTTGATCTCATCCCCTACCTGAATATTAGACACAAGGCAGGACTGGTGATTTGATCTCATCCCCTACCTGAATATTAGACACAAGGCAGGTCTGGTGATTTGATCTCATCCCCTACCTGAATATTAGACACAAGGCAGGACTGGTGATTTGATCTCATCCCCTACCTGAATATTAGACACAAGGCAGGCCTGGTGATTTGATCTAATCCCCTACCTGAATATTGGACACAAGGCAGGCCTGGTGATTTGATCTAATCCCCTACCTGAATATTGGACACAAGGCAGGTCTGATGATTTGATCTCATCCCCTACCTGAATATTAGACACAAGGCAGGTCTGGTGATTTGATCTCATCCCCTACCTGAATATTAGACACAAGGCAGGCCTGGTGATTTGATCTCATCCCCTACCTGAATATTAGACACAAGGCAGGCCTGGTGATTTGATCTAATCCCCTACCTGAATATTGGACACAAGGCAGGTCTGATGATTTGATCTCATCCCCTACCTGAATATTAGACACAAGGCAGGTCTGGTGATTTGATCTCATCCCCTACCTGAATATTAGACACAAGGCAGGCCTGGTGATTTGATCTCATCCCCTACCTGAATATTAGACACAAGGCAGGCCTGGTGATTTGATCTCATCCCCTACCTGAATATTAGACACAAGGCAGGCCTGGTGATTTGATCTCATCCCCTACCTGAATATTGGACACAAGGCAGGCCTGGTGATTTGATCTCATCCCCTACCTGAATATTGGACACAAGGCAGGTCTGATGATTTGATCTCATCCCCTACCTGAATATTAGACACAAGGCAGGTCTGGTGATTTGATCTCATCCCCTACCTGAATATTAGACACAAGGCAGGCCTGGTGATTTGATCTCATCCCCTACCTGAATATTGGACACAAGGCAGGTCTGATGATTTGATCTCATCCCCTACCTGAATATTAGACACAAGGCAGGTCTGATGATTTGATCTCATCCCCTACCTGAATATTAGACACAAGGCAGGTCTGGTGATTTGATCTAATCCCCTACCTGAATATTAGACACAAGGCAGGCCTGGTGATTTGATCTAATCCCCTACCTGAATATTAGACACAAGGCAGGCCTGGTGATTTGATCTAATCCCCTACCTGAATATTAGACACAAGGCAGGCCTGGTGATTTGATCTAATCCCCTACCTGAATATTAGACACAAGGCAGGTCTGGTGATTTGATCTAATCCCCTACCTGAATATTAGACACAAGGCAGGCCTGGTGATTTGATCTAATCCCCTACCTGAATATTAGACACAAGGCAGGCCTGGTGATTTGATCTAATCCCCTACCTGAATATTAGACACAAGGCAGGCCTGGTGATTTGATCTAATCCCCTACCTGAATATTAGACACAAGGCAGGTCTGGTGATTTGATCTAATCCCCTACCTGAATATTAGACACAAGGCAGGCCTGGTGATTTGATCTAATCCCCTACCTGAATATTAGACACAAGGCAGGTCTGGTGATTTGATCTCATCCCCTACCTGAATATTAGACACAAGGCAGGACTGGTGATTTGATCTAATCCCCTACCTGAATATTAGACACAAGGCAGGTCTGGTGATTTGATCTCATCCCCTACCTGAATATTAGACACAAGGCAGGTCTGGTGATTTGATCTCATCCCCTACCTGAATATTAGACACAAGGCAGGTCTGGTGATTTGATCTCATCCCCTACCTGAATATTAGACACAAGGCAGGACTGGTGATTTGATCTCATCCCCTACCTGAATATTAGACACAAGGCAGGTCTGGTGATTTGATCTAATCCCCTACCTGAATATTAGACACAAGGCAGGCCTGGTGATTTGATCTCATCCCCTACCTGAATATTAGACACAAGGCAGGCCTGGTGATTTGATCTCATCCCCTACCTGAATATTAGACACAAGGCAGGCCTGGTGATTTGATCTAATCCCCTACCTGAATATTGGACACAAGGCAGGACTGGTGATTTGATCTCATCCCCTACCTGAATATTGGACACAAGGCAGGTCTGGTGATTTGATCTCATCCCCTACCTGAATATTAGACACAAGGCAGGTCTGGTGATTTGATCTCATCCCCTACCTGAATATTGGACACAAGGCAGGCCTGATGATTTGATCTAATCCCCTACCTGAATATTGGACACAAGGCAGGCCTGATGATTTGATCTAATCCCCTACCTGAATATTAGACACAAGGCAGGCCTGGTGATTTGATCTCATCCCCTACCTGAATATTAGACACAAGGCAGGTCTGGTGATTTGATCTCATCCCCTACCTGAATATTAGACACAAGGCAGGTCTGGTGATTTGATCTCATCCCCTACCTGAATATTAGACACAAGGCAGGCCTGGTGATTTGATCTCATCCCCTACCTGAATATTAGACACAAGGCAGGCCTGGTGATTTGATCTAATCCCCTACCTGAATATTAGACACAAGGCAGGTCTGGTGATTTGATCTCATCCCCTACCTGAATATTAGACACAAGGCAGGCCTGGTGATTTGATCTCATCCCCTACCTGAATATTAGACACAAGGCAGGTCTGGTGATTTGATCTCATCCCCTACCTGAATATTAGACACAAGGCAGGCCTGGTGATTTGATCTAATCCCCTACCTGAATATTAGACACAAGGCAGGCCTGGTGATTTGATCTAATCCCCTACCTGAATATTAGACACAAGGCAGGTCTGGTGATTTGATCTAATCCCCTACCTGAATATTAGACACAAGGCAGGCCTGGTGATTTGATCTCATCCCCTACCTGAATATTAGACACAAGGCAGGCCTGGTGATTTGATCTCATCCCCTACCTGAATATTAGACACAAGGCAGGTCTGGTGATTTGATCTCATCCCCTACCTGAATATTAGACACAAGGCAGGCCTGGTGATTTGATCTCATCCCCTACCTGAATATTAGACACAAGGCAGGTCTGGTGATTTGATCTAATCCCCTACCTGAATATTAGACACAAGGCAGGTCTGGTGATTTGATCTCATCCCCTACCTGAATATTAGACACAAGGCAGGCCTGGTGATTTGATCTCATCCCCTACCTGAATATTAGACACAAGGCAGGTCTGGTGATTTGATCTCATCCCCTACCTGAATATTAGACACAAGGCAGGTCTGGTGATTTGATCTAATCCCCTACCTGAATATTAGACACAAGGCAGGCCTGGTGATTTGATCTCATCCCCTACCTGAATATTAGACACAAGGCAGGTCTGATGATTTGATCTCATCCCCTACCTGAATATTAGACACAAGGCAGGCCTGGTGATTTGATCTCATCCCCTACCTGAATATTAGACACAAGGCAGGCCTGGTGATTTGATCTAATCCCCTACCTGAATATTAGACACAAGGCAGGACTGGTGATTTGATCTAATCCCCTACCTGAATATTAGACACAAGGCAGGCCTGATGATTTGATCTCATCCCCTACCTGAATATTAGACACAAGGCAGGTCTGGTGATTTGATCTCATCCCCTACCTGAATATTAGACACAAGGCAGGTCTGGTGATTTGATCTCATCCCCTACCTGAATATTAGACACAAGGCAGGCCTGGTGATTTGATCTAATCCCCTACCTGAATATTAGACACAAGGCAGGTCTGGTGATTTGATCTCATCCCCTACCTGAATATTAGACACAAGGCAGGCCTGGTGATTTGATCTAATCCCCTACCTGAATATTAGACACAAGGCAGGTCTGATGATTTGATCTAATCCCCTACCTGAATATTAGACACAAGGCAGGTCTGGTGATTTGATCTCATCCCCTACCTGAATATTAGACACAAGGCAGGCCTGGTGATTTGATCTCATCCCCTACCTGAATATTAGACACAAGGCAGGTCTGGTGATTTGATCTCATCCCCTACCTGAATATTAGACACAAGGCAGGCCTGGTGATTTGATCTAATCCCCTACCTGAATATTAGACACAAGGCAGGTCTGGTGATTTGATCTAATCCCCTACCTGAATATTAGACACAAGGCAGGCCTGGTGATTTGATCTCATCCCCTACCTGAATATTAGACACAAGGCAGGCCTGGTGATTTGATCTCATCCCCTACCTGAATATTAGACACAAGGCAGGTCTGATGATTTGATCTAATCCCCTACCTGAATATTAGACACAAGGCAGGTCTGATGATTTGATCTAATCCCCTACCTGAATATTAGACACAAGGCAGGTCTGGTGATTTGATCTCATCCCCTACCTGAATATTAGACACAAGGCAGGCCTGGTGATTTGATCTAATCCCCTACCTGAATATTAGACACAAGGCAGGCCTGGTGATTTGATCTCATCCCCTACCTGAATATTAGACACAAGGCAGGTCTGATGATTTGATCTCATCCCCTACCTGAATATTAGACACAAGGCAGGCCTGGTGATTTGATCTCATCCCCTACCTGAATATTAGACACAAGGCAGGTCTGGTGATTTGATCTCATCCCCTACCTGAATATTAGACACAAGGCAGGTCTGGTGATTTGATCTAATCCCCTACCTGAATATTAGACACAAGGCAGGTCTGGTGATTTGATCTAATCCCCTACCTGAATATTAGACACAAGGCAGGTCTGGTGATTTGATCTAATCCCCTACCTGAATATTAGATACAAGGCAGGCCTGGTGATTTGATCTAATCCCCTACCTGAATATTAGACACAAGGCAGGTCTGGTGATTTGATCTCATCCCCTACCTGAATATTAGACACAAGGCAGGCCTGATGATTTGATCTAATCCCCTACCTGAATATTAGACACAAGGCAGGACTGGTGATTTGATCTAATCCCCTACCTGAATATTAGACACAAGGCAGGACTGGTGATTTGATCTAATCCCCTACCTGAATATTAGACACAAGGCAGGACTGGTGATTTGATCTAATCCCCTACCTGAATATTAGACACAAGGCAGGACTGGTGATTTGATCTAATCCCCTACCTGAATATTAGACACAAGGCAGGACTGGTGATTTGATCTAATCCCCTACCTGAATATTAGACACAAGGCAGGCCTGGTGATTTGATCTAATCCCCTACCTGAATATTAGACACAAGGCAGGTCTGATGATTTGATCTAATCCCCTACCTGAATATTAGACACAAGGCAGGTCTGATGATTTGATCTCATCCCCTACCTGAATATTAGACACAAGGCAGGCCTGGTGATTTGATCTAATCCCCTACCTGAATATTAGACACAAGGCAGGCCTGGTGATTTGATCTAATCCCCTACCTGAATATTAGACACAAGGCAGGCCTGGTGATTTGATCTAATCCCCTACCTGAATATTAGACACAAGGCAGGCCTGGTGATTTGATCTAATCCCCTACCTGAATATTAGACACAAGGCAGGCCTGGTGATTTGATCTAATCCCCTACCTGAATATTAGACACAAGGCAGGCCTGGTGATTTGATCTAATCCCCTACCTGAATATTAGACACAAGGCAGGCCTGGTGATTTGATCTAATCCCCTACCTGAATATTAGATACAAGGCAGGCCTGGTGATTTGATCTAATCCCCTACCTGAATATTAGATACAAGGCAGGTCTGGTGATTTGATCTAATCCCCTACCTGAATATTAGATACAAGGCAGGCCTGGTGATTTGATCTAATCCCCTACCTGAATATTAGACACAAGGCAGGTCTGGTGATTTGATCTCATCCCCTACCTGAATATTAGACACAAGGCAGGCCTGGTGATTTGATCTAATCCCCTACCTGAATATTAGACACAAGGCAGGCCTGGTGATTTGATCTAATCCCCTACCTGAATATTAGACACAAGGCAGGCCTGGTGATTTGATCTAATCCCCTACCTGAATATTAGACACAAGGCAGGCCTGATGATTTGATCTCATCCCCTACCTGAATATTAGACACAAGGCAGGCCTGGTGATTTGATCTAATCCCCTACCTGAATATTAGACACAAGGCAGGTCTGGTGATTTGATCTCATCCCCTACCTGAATATTAGACACAAGGCAGGCCTGGTGATTTGATCTAATCCCCTACCTGAATATTAGACACAAGGCAGGCCTGGTGATTTGATCTAATCCCCTACCTGAATATTAGACACAAGGCAGGTCTGGTGATTTGATCTAATCCCCTACCTGAATATTAGACACAAGGCAGGCCTGGTGATTTGATCTAATCCCCTACCTGAATATTAGACACAAGGCAGGTCTGGTGATTTGATCTCATCCCCTACCTGAATATTAGACACAAGGCAGGCCTGATGATTTGATCTCATCCCCTACCTGAATATTAGACACAAGGCAGGCCTGGTGATTTGATCTAATCCCCTACCTGAATATTAGACACAAGGCAGGTCTGGTGATTTGATCTCATCCCCTACCTGAATATTAGATACAAGGCAGGCCTGGTGATTTGATCTAATCCCCTACCTGAATATTAGAT
>NW_023493672.1:450000-472500 GCF_013265735.2 Oncorhynchus mykiss | reverse complement strand
GAGGCGGAAAGCTCTGACAGTGCTAAACAGGCGGGAGACTCCGACAGCGCTGAAGAGGAGGGAGGCTCTGGCAGCGCTGGACAGGCGAGGCGCACTGTAGGCCTGATGCGTGGTGCTGGCACTGGTGGTACTGGGCCGAGGACACGCACAGGAGGCCTGGTGCGGGGAGCTGCTACCGGAGGGCTGGGGTGTGGAGGTGGTACTGGAAAAACCGGACCGTGCAGGCGCACTGGAGCTCTTGAGCACCGAGCCTGCCCAACCTTACCTGGTTGAATACTCACGGTCGCCCTGCCAGTGCGGCGAGGTGGAATAGCCCGCACTGGACTATGCAGGCGAACCGGAGACACCGAGCGCAAGGCTGGTGCCATGTAAACCGGCCCAAGGAGACGCACTGGGGACCAGCTGCGTAGAGCCGGCTTCATGGCATTAGGCTCGACGCTCAATCTAGCCCGGCAGACACGCGGAGCTGGAATATACCGCACCGGGCTATGCACCCGCACTGGAGACACCGTGCGCACCACTGCATAACACGGTGCCTGTCCGGTCTCTCTAGCCCCCCGGTAAGCACAGGGAGTCTGCCCAGGTCTCCTACCTGGCGTAGCCATACTCCCTGTTAGCCCCCCCCCAAGAAATTTTTGGGGCTGCCTCTCGGGCTTCCTTGCCAGCCGTGTTCCCTCATATCGCCGGCTCCTCTCTCCGGCTGCCTCTGCTCTCCTAAGTGCCTCCACCTGTTCCCATGGGAGGCGATCTCTTCCAGCCAGTATCTCCTCCCAAGTGTAACAGCCCTTGCCATCCAAAACGTCCTCCCATGTCCATTCCTCTTTACGCTGCTGCTGCTGCCTGTTGACACGCTGCTTGGTCCGTTGGTGGTGGGTGATTCTGTAACGGTTTTCTTTATGAGAAGGAGAGTCGGACCAAAATGCAGCGTGTAGATTGCGATCCATGTTTTAATGAACAAACGTAAAACACGAATCAATGCAAACAGTGCAAAATAATAAACGTAATGAAAACCGAAAACAGCCTATCTGGTGAAAAACACATAGACAGGAACAATCACCCACAAACACACAGTGAAACCCAGGCTACCTAAATATGGTTCCCAATCAGAGACAATGACTAACACCTGCCTCTGATTGAGAACCATATCAGGCCAGACATAGAAATAGACAAACAAGACATCCAACATAGAATGCCCACCCAGATCACACCCTGACCAATCAAAACATAGAAAATACAAAGTAAACTATGGTCAGGGCGTGACAGTGAGTGTGACAGAGTGAGTGTGTGACAGAGTGTGTCTGACAGAGTGAGTGTGACAGAGTGAGTGTGTGACAGAGTGTGTCTGACAGAGTGAGTGAGTGACAGAGTGAGTGTGACAGAGTGTGTGTCACAGAGTGAGTAAGTGACAGAGTGTGTGTGACAGAGTGTGTGTGACAGAGTGAGTGAGTGACAGAGTGTGTGTGACAGAGTGAGTGTGTGACAGAGTGTGTGCGTGTGACAGAGTGAGTGTGACAGAGTGAGTGTGTGACAGAGTGAGTGAGTGACAGAGTGTGTGTGTGACAGAGTGAGTGTGACAGAGTGAGTAAGTGACAGAGTGTGTGTGACAGAGTGTGTGTGACAGAGTGAGTGAGTGACAGAGTGTGTGTGACAGAGTGAGTGTGTGACAGAGTGTGTGTGTTTCTGTTCCTTCTTGATGTTTGAAAATCATTTTTCGTATTTATATCATGTTGCTTTGGTACCCTTGAGTTTTCAAAGCCCTGGGTGGTCTGTATGGCCTAGTTTTTTACATTTCCTGCAAACACACACACACACACACACACACACACACACACACACACACACTGACAGATAATCGTCGACCTCATAAATACGTCGACATGAACATCTATAGAGAAGCTTTGTGGTTTTCTTTCCACAGAAGGAGAGACTATTATCTTCAGAGGAGAACAACACACACACACACACACACACACACACACACACACACACACACACACACACACACCCACCCCCACACACACCCACCCCCCCCCACACACCCACCCCCCCCCACACACACACACACACACACACACACACAGTCACGCCTATGGAGGCCAACCAGAGGCCTGCTGTGTGAGTTAGACGTAGTGACCTCTATATGAGTCGACTGTAGGAGGAAATAACTGGGTCACAGTAGATCAGCTTCGGCTTTAAGGTGGTTCATCTTTCCATTTACATGATTAGGTGTGTGTGGGTGTGTGTGTGTGTGTGTGTGTTTGTGTGTGTGTGTGTGTGTGTGTGTGTGTGTGTGTGTGTGTGTGTGTGTGTGTGTGTGTGTGTGTGTGTGTGTGTGTGTGTGTGTGTGTGTGTGTGGGTGTGTGTGTTCAGAGCCCTTTTCCTAATACAACACACATCCCCCCCGACCCCATCTACCCCAACACACACATCCCCCCCGACCCCATCCACCCCCAACACACACATTACCCCGACCCCATCCACCACCAACACACACATCCCTGACCCCATCCACCCCCCAACACACACATCCCTGACCCCATCCACCTCCCAACACACACATCCCTGACCCCATCCACCCCCCAACACACACATCCCTGACCCCATCCACCCCCCAACACACACATCCCTGACCCCATCCACCCCCCAACACACACATCCGCTGATCCCATCCACCCCCCAACACACACATCCGCTGATCCCATCCACCCCCCAAGGCTATGCTCACTTGAGTCTGTACATAGTCTAAGCTTTCCTTAAGTTTGGGTCAGTCACAGTGGTCAGGTATTCTGCCACTGTGTACTCTCTGTTTAGGGCCAAATAGCATTCTAGTTTGCTCTATCTTTTTGTTAATTATTTTCCAATATGTCAAGTAATTATCTTCTTGTTTTCTCTTGATTTGCTTGGGTTAAATTGTGCTGCTGTCCTGGGGCTCTGTGGGGTCCGTTTGTGTTTGTGAACAGAGCCCTGGACCAGCTTGCTTAGGGGACTCTTCTCCAGGTTCATCTCTCTGTAGGTGATGGCTTTGTTATGGAAGGTTTGGGAATCACTTCCTTTTAGGTGGTTGTAGAATTGAACGGCTCTTTTCTGGATTTTGATAATTAGCGGGTATCGGCCTAATTCTGCTCTGCATTAATTATTTGGTGTTTTACATTGTACATGGGGGATATTCTTGCAGAATTTTACATGCAGAGTCTCAATTTGGTGTTTGTCCCATTTTGTGAATTCTTGTTTGGTGAGTGGACCCCAGATCTCACAACCATAAAGGACAATGGGTTCTATAACTGATTCAAGTAGTTTTTTTGTAAGATCCTAATTGGTATGTCGAATTTTATGTTCCTTTTGATGGCATAGAAGGCCCTCCTCTCTTCCCTTGTTCTCTCTGTCAGGAGGACTGGAGAGAGACACAGTTCTCCTCTCTCCTCTCTCCCCTCGTTCTCTCTGTCAGGAGGACTGGAGAGAGACACAGTTCTCCTCTCTCCCCTCGTTCTCTCTGTCAGGAGGACTGGAGAGAGACACAGTTCTCCTCTTGTTCTCTCTGTCAGGAGGACTGGAGAGAGACACAGTTCTCCTCTCTCCCCTCGTTCTCTCTGTCAGGAGGACTGGAGAGAGACACAGTTCTCCTCTCTCCCCTCGTTCTCTCTGTCAGGAGGACTGGAGAGAGACACAGTTCTCCTCTCTCTTCTCGTTCTCTCTGTCAGGAGGACTGGAGAGAGACACAGTTCTCCTCTCTCCCCTCGTTCTCTCTGTCAGGAGGACTGGAGAGAGACACAGTTCTCCTCTCTCCTCTCTCCCCTCGTTCTCTCTGTCAGGAGGACTGGAGAGAGACACAGTTCTCCTCTCTCCCTTCTTTCTCTCTGTCAGGAGGACAGGAGAGAGACACAGTTCTCCTCTCTCCCCTCGTTCTCTCTGTCAGGAGGACTGGAGAGAGACACAGTTCTCCTCTCTTCTCTCATCCCCTATTGTCTCATACCACCTCTTCTCTCTTGTCTCTCCTCTTCTCTCTTGTCTCTCCTCTTCTCTCTTGTCTCTCCTCTTCTCTCTTGTCTCTCCTCTTCTCTCTTGTCTGTCCAATCCTCCCCTTCTCTTTCCGTCTCTCCTCTTCTCTCTTCCCTTCCCTTTAATACTCCCCATCATACAGCTTTGAGTGTTGTTCAAATTCAGTCATTTCAGTCACGGCTGCTTCCCAAATGTCACACTATTCCCTATATAGTATACCACCTATTCCCTACATAGTATACCACCTATTCCCTATATAGTATACCACCTATTCCCTATATAGTATACCACCTATTCCCTACATAGTATACCACCTATTCCCTATATAGTATACCACCTATTCCCTACATAGTATACCACCTATTCCCTATATAGTATACCACCTATTCCCTATATAGTATACCACCTATTCCCTATATAGTATACCACCTATTCCCTACATGGTATACGACCTATTCCCTATATAGTATACCACCTATTCCCTACATGGTATACGACCTATTCCCTATATAGTATACCACCTATTCCCTACATAGTATACCACCTATTCCCTACATAGTATACCACCTATTCCCTACATAGTATACCAGTTTTGACATGGGCCCTATTCCCTATATAGTATACCAGTTTTGACCAGGGCCCTATTCCCTATATAGTATACCACCTATTCCCTATATAGTATACCACCTATTCCCTATATAGTATACCACCTATTCCCTACATAGTATACCACCTATTCCCTACATAGTATACCACCTATTCCCTACATAGTATACCACCTATTCCCTATATAGTATACCACCTATTCCCTATATAGTATACCACCTATTCCCTACATGGTATACGACCTATTCCCTATATAGTATACCACCTATTCCCTACATAGTATACCACCTATTCCCTATATAGTATACCACCTATTCCCTATATAGTATACCACCTATTCCCTACATAGTATACCACCTATTCCCTATATAGTATACCACCTATTCCCTATATAGTATACCACCTATTCCCTATATAGTATACCACCTATCCCCTACATAGTATACTAGTTTTGACCAGGGCCCTATTCCCTACATAGTATACTAGTTTTAACCAGGGCCCTATTCCCTACATAGTATACCAGTTTTGACCAGGGCCCTATTCCCTACATAGTATACCAGTTTTGACCAGGGCCCTATTCCCTACATAGTATACTAGTTTTGACCAGGGCCCTATTCCCTACATAGTATACTAGTTTTGACCTGGGCCCTATTCCCTACATAGTATACCAGTTTTGACATGGGCCCTATTCCCTATATAGTATACCAGTTTTGACCAGGGCCCTATTCCCTACATAGTATACTAGTTTTGACCAGGGCCCTATTCCCTACATAGTATACTAGTTTTGACCTGGGCCCTATTCCCTACATAGTATACCAGTTTTGACATGGGCCCTATTCCCTATATAGTATACTAGTTTTGACCAGGGCCCTATTCCCTACATAGTATACTAGTTTTGACCAGGGCCCTATTCCCTACATAGTATACCAGTTTTGACATGGGCCCTATTCCCTATATAGTATACCAGTTTTGACCAGGGCCCTATTCCCTACATAGTGTACCACCTATTCCCTACATAGTATACTACCTATTCCCTATATAGTATACCACCTATTCCCTATATAGTATACCACCTATTCCCTACATAGTATACCACCTATTCCCTACATAGTATACCACCTATTCCCTACATAGTATACCACCTATTCCCTACATAGTATACCACCTATTCCCTACATAGTATACCACCTATTCCCTACATAGTATACCACCTATTCCCTACATAGTATACCACCTATTCCCTATATAGTATACCACCTATTCCCTATATAGTATACCACCTATTCCCTATATAGTGTACCACCTATTCCCTACATAGTGTACCACCTATTCCCTATATAGTATACCAGTTTTGACCAGGGCCCTATTCCCTATATAGTATACTAGTTTTGACCAGGGCCCTATTCCCTACATAGTATACTAGTTTTGACCAGGGCCCTATTCCCTATATAGTATACCAGTTCTGACCAAGGCCCTATTCCCTATATAGTATACCAGTTTTGACCAGGGCCCTATTCCCTATATAGTATACTAGTTCTGACCAGGGCCCTATTCCCTACATAGTATACCAGTTTTGACCAGGGCCCTATTCCCTATATAGAGCGAAGGACAGAGAGGCTGTTCAGTCGATCTAATTGAGAAGAGGTGAGATTCAGTGTTTCCCCTATACGGCTTTAGACCACCTGAGGTGGGATACCAAAGGCTTCCTGAAGAGCTGCTGAAGCACAGGCCTTCTGGGATTTTAGTCAGTAATTTTATTTTTGTCTGTGTAGAAGAATATGTTTGTTTTCTATTTAATTCAGTGGCATCATATCTTCGTCTAGGGAGAAAAACAAAATGAAGTCTCTGATCCTCACAATGTTGACCTATAAATATGTTGAATAGTCTGTTTTGCGTTTTGCCAGCGCCATGGCCAATTTGACATTGTAAAGCAGGCAATTCATTAATACACACATTGTAAAGCAGGTAATTCATTAATACACACATTGTAAAGCAGGTAATTCATTAATATACACATTGAGGAAAGTAGGGCAATAAATAGATGGGTAATTACTGATCAACTGATGTGTTGTTGTATTGGCGGGTGAATACTCCTGCTGAAAGAAATCACATGATCCAACTAAACACATGCAGTGTTTAGACAAGACAAAAAGCACTGGTCAGCATCTTATTCAGAATCTTCACGAGTGTACTATTCTCTCTTCCTCTTCCTCTCTCTCTCTGTGTCTCTCTCTCTCTCTCACTGTCTCTCTCTCTCTTTCTGTCTCTCGCTCTCACCCTTCCTCTCTCTGTCTCTCTTCCTCTCTTCCTCTCTGTCTCTCTTCCTCTCTTCCTCTCTCTCTATCGCTCTCTCTCTCTCTGTCTCTCGCTCTCACCCTTCCTCTCTCTCTCTCCTCTCTGTCTCTCTCCTCTCTCTTCCTCTCTGTCTCTGTCTCTCTCTCTCTCTCTCTCTCTCTCTTTCTCTTTCTCTCTCGTGGAACAGCTTTATCTCCGCGCGCATCGTCAGCATCAGTTTGAAGTCAAATTTGACAGCGGCTTTCTCGCGCAGAGCCTCGCGAGGTTCCTGTTTTAACGGTCGTCTTTTCTCGAGCCAGCTCGGATTTTTAAATCCGTAAGGCACCAACTGTTATTTTCAAAATGTGTATTTTCTCTTGTTCAATTCGTTCACTTCTGAGAGATGACCTCGATAGCTAAGTCTAGATCTGCGTGTTTGATGTAAACCGAGTCTCTCTTATTCTCTCTTTTCTGTCAGTTCATTCAGGACCTCGAGGTCGGGCAGGAAGGAGGGAGTGAGAGGGACATTATAGCGCTCGGCTGTTTCTAACTTGGGTGAAGAAAGATAAAGAAAACTCCTTGGGATTCTCCATACACTGAGGATTTATCCGGATATTACGGTGAGTTGGCTGAATATTTACTCTTACCTTTTGTGTCAACTGTCAAAAAAATAAATAAATCGTTTTTTTTTTGTCGATTTTGACAAGAGCGCCAGTGGGTTACATTGTATCAGGTGTAGGAGACTGGGTAGTAGACTGTGCCATGATGCCACTATAAGTGGTTTGATTATTTCATAGGTCCCCTATGTGCTTCTGAGTGTGTAGCCTATCTATGGTAATGATAAGTGGAAAGGCGTTTTTCATTACAGACGGTACCTTTTCCCACGCTCGACCAGGTTAAGAAAGTCATGTGTGTGTGCGCGCGTGCGTGCCTCGTGCGCATTCCACATTGCCTAATTTGGAGGATATGTGATATATCTGTAGAGAGGGATGTGGATAGAGGGGAGAGAATACGGCAGAGTGTGTCAGGGAGAAAGAGGGGATGAAGTGAGAGGAGAAGATTTGTGTTTGTGGGGGGAGGTGGGGAGTGAGGATGAGGGAGGGAGAGCGGGAGGGAGTGAAGCAGGAGAGAAACGCTTTAGACACTCGCGCTAACTGATCCATCTCAGTAGAATGTAACAGAGGAACAATATCACAGAGTGGAACCATGGGTGCTGGAGAGCACACATTGACACGGCAGTACAGTAGCCTTTTAACATAACCTACAGACAGAGGCATAAAGTAAAGCAAACAACACAATACAATATAATACAATATAATACAATACAATATAATACAATACAATATAATACAATACAATACAAAATAATACAATACAATACAATACATCACAATACAATATAATACAATACAATATAATACAATACAATTCATCACAATACAATACAATACAATACAAGACAATACAATACAATACAATATAATACAATACAATATATTGCAATACAATTCAATATAATACAATACAATACAATATAATACAATACAGTACAATACAATATATTATAGTACAATAATTTGCAATACAATACAATACAATGTAATACAATATTATACAATACAATACAATACAATACAATACATTGCAATACAATACAATAAAATACAATACAATATATTACAGTACAATCTATTGCAATACAATACAATGCAATACAATACAATATCTTAAAATACAATGCAATACAATATAATACAATACAATAAAATACAATACAATATAATGCAATACAATACAATGCAATTCAATACAGTAAAATACAATACAATACAATATATTGAAATACAATACAAAACAATAAAATACAATACAATACAATATATTACAGCACAATATATTGGAATACAATACAATATAACACAATACAATATAATACAACACAATAAAATAAAATACAATACAATAGGATAAAATGAAATACAATAAAATACAATGTAATTCAATACATTACAATGCAATTCAATACAATACAATACAATACAATATTTTGAAATACAATACAATACAATATTTTGGAATACAATACAATACAATATATTGAAATACAATACAATACAATACAATATAATACAATACAATAAAATACAGTACAGTACAATACAATAAAATATAATACAATAAAATACAGTACAGTACAATACAATACAATACAATACAATAAAATACAGTACAGTACAATACAATACAATACAATAAAATACAATACAATAAAATACATTACAGTACAATACAATACAATACAATAAAATACAATACAATAAAATACAGTACAGTACAATACAATAAAATATAATACAATAAAATACAGTACAATACAATAAAATACAATACAATAAAATATAATACAATAAAATACAATATAATAAAATATAATACAATACAATATAATAAAATATAATACAATACAATATAATAAAATATAATACAATACAATATAATAAAATATAATACAATACAATATAATAAAATATAATACAATAAAATACAGTACAATACAATAAAATACAATACAATACAATACAATACAATAAAATACAGTACAATACAATAAAATACAATGCAATAAAATATAATACAATAAAATACAGTACAATACAATACAATACAATACAATATAATACAATACAATAAAATACAGTACAGTACAATACAATAAAATATACAATAAAATACAGTACAGTACAATACAATACAATACAATACAATACAATAAAATACAGTACAGTACAATACAATAAAATATAATACAATAAAATACAGTACAGTACAATACAATACAATACAATACAATACAATACAATAAAATACAGTACAGTACAATACAATAAAATATAATACAATAAAATACAGTACAGTACAATACAATACAATACAATACAATACAATACAATAAAATACAGTACAGTACAATACAATACAATACAATACAATACAATACAATACAATAAAATACAGTACAGTACAATACAATACAATATAATACAATAAAATACAGTACAGTACAATACAATACAATACAATACAATACAATAAAATACAGTACAGTACAATACAATACAATAAAATACAGTATAGTACAATACAATACAATATAATACAATAAAATACAGTACAGTACAATACAATACAATACAATACAATACAATAAAATACAGTACAGTACAATACAATACAATATTTTGAAATACAATACAATACAATACAATGCAATTCAATACAGTACAATACAATACAATACAATACAATACAATACAATATATTGAAATACAATACAATACAGTACAATACAATACAATACAATGCAATTCAATACAGTACAATACAATACAATACAATACAATAAAATACAGAACAGTACAATACAATAAAATACAGAACAGTACAATACAATACAATAGACAATATAAAACAACACAAACCCAGGGATACTGAGCTGAGAATGAGACATTTGTATTCCACATTTGAACTGTCATATTTCTATACATGATGTCATCGTACTACTGTTAAACTATAGTTCAATTCCACGACTCAAAACATTCTGCAGTGATATTCAATTCTATCACCACGTGAATGTTTTCCCCGACAAGACATTAATAGCACCCTATTCCCTATTTAGTGCACTACTTCTGATCAGGGGTTATAGGGCTCTGGTCTAAGGGTGCAATTTGGGACGCTGCATGGTAACGATGAATCCTGTGAGACTGTGGGGGGAGTCATTAGGTGTCTTTATCGTTGCGTTGATCTATTGTGTGTGTGTGTGTGTGTGTGTGTGTGTGTGTGTGTGTGTGTGTCTTAACAGACACTACGACTCCTAATGCGATAGACCTTAGATTGCCAGTGGTTACAGTAGAACATCATTAAGGTAAATGGTACCAGTAGTTACAGTAGAACATAATTAAGGTAAATGGTACCAGTAGTTACAGTAGAACATCATTAAAGTAAATGGTACCAGTAGTTACAGGTAAATGGTACCAGTAGTTACAGGTAAATGGTACCAGTAGTTACAGTAGAACATCATTAAGGTAAATGGTACCAGTAGTTACAGTAGAACATCATTAAGGTAAATGGTACCAGTAGTTACAGGTAAATGGTACCAGTAGTTACAGTAGAACATCATTAAGGTAAATGGTACCAGTAGTTTCAGGTAAATGGTACCAGTAGTTACAGTAGAACATCATTAAGGTAAATGGTACCAGTAGTTACAGGTAAATGGTACCAGTAGTTACAGGTAAATGGTACCAGTAGTTACAGTAGAACATCATTAAGGTAAATGGTACCAGTAGTTACAGTAGAACATCATTAAGGTAAATGGTACCAGTAGTTTCAGGTAAATGGTACCAGTAGTTACAGGTAAATGGTACCAGTAGTTACAGGTAAATAGTACCAGTAGTTACAGGTAAATGGTACCAGTAGTTACAGTAGAACATCATTAAGGTAAATGGTACCAGTAGTTACAGGTAAATGGTACCAGTAGTTTCAGGTAAATGGTACCAGTAGTTACAGGTAAATAGTACCAGTAGTTACAGGTAAATGGTACCAGTAGTTACAGTAGAACATCATTAAGGTAAATGGTACCAGTAGTTACAGTAGAACATCATTAAAGTAAATGGTACCAGTAGTTACAGGTAAATGGTACCAGTAGTTACAGGTAAATGGTACCAGTAGTTACAGTAGAACATCATTAAGGTAAATGGTACCAGTAGTTACAGTAGAACATCATTAAGGTAAATGGTACCAGTAGTTACAGGTAAATGGTACCAGTAGTTACAGTAGAACATCATTAAGGTAAATGGTACCAGTAGTTTCAGGTAAATGGTACCAGTAGTTACAGTAGAACATCATTAAGGTAAATGGTACCAGTAGTTACAGGTAAATGGTACCAGTAGTTACAGGTAAATGGTACCAGTAGTTACAGTAGAACATCATTAAGGTAAATGGTACCAGTAGTTACAGTAGAACATCATTAAGGTAAATGGTACCAGTAGTTTCAGGTAAATGGTACCAGTAGTTACAGGTAAATGGTACCAGTAGTTACAGGTAAATAGTACCAGTAGTTACAGGTAAATGGTACCAGTAGTTACAGTAGAACATCATTAAGGTAAATGGTACCAGTAGTTACAGGTAAATGGTACCAGTAGTTTCAGGTAAATGGTACCAGTAGTTACAGGTAAATAGTACCAGTAGTTACAGGTAAATGGTACCAGTAGTTACAGTAGAACATCATTAAGGTAAATGGTACCAGTAGTTACAGTAGAACATCATTAAGGTAAATGGTACCAGTAGTTACAGTAGAACATCATTAAGGTAAATGGTACCAGTAGTTTCAGGTAAATGGTACCAGTAGTTTCAGGTAAATGGTACCAGTAGTTACAGGTAAATGGTACCAGTAGTTACAGTAGAACATCATTAAGGTAAATGGTACCAGTAGTTTCAGGTAAATGGTACCAGTAGTTTCAGGTAAATGGTACCAGTAGTTACAGGTAAATGGTACCAGTAGTTACAGTAGAACATCATTAAGGTAATGGTACCAGTTACACAGCTGTAGAGTGAGAAACTAACATGGACACTTGGATGTGTCTGAAATGACACCCACTCTGCGGACCCTGTTCAAATGTAGTGCATTATGGATTAGGGGGCCATTTTGAATGCACACTTGGTGTCCGAAATGTGATCTTATAGTCAGATTTAGCGATAGTTTAGTGCTTCTAGTGTTTTAAAGGCAGGATACAGAGCTTGTTAATGAATGTGTACTGTTGTGTGTGGGGGAAGTCATTTAAGAAGTTGTCACATAGACTTGTGTACTAGAGACATCACTGCTTATTTAGTCTGACGTGATGGAGAGAGGAGAGGCACTGAGAAGAGAGAGAGAGAGAGAGACAGAGAGTGAGAGAGAGACAGAGAGAGACAGAGAGAGAGAGAGAGACAGAGAGAGACAGAGAGAGAGAGAGAGAGAGAGAGTGAGAGAGAGACAGAGAGAGACAGAGAGAGAGAGAGAGACCTCACTTGCTTTGGCAATGTTAACACGTTTCCCATGCCAATAAGGCCCCTTGAATTGAATTGAGAGACAGAGAGAGAGAGAGAGAGAGAGAGAGAGAGACAGAGAGAGAGAGAGATTATATATTATATTATTAACAAAATGTTGTGAGTGTAATGTTTACTGTTATTTTCTGATTGTTTATTATCTATTTCACTTGCCTTGGCAATGTGAACATGTTTCCCATGCCAACAAAGCCCCTTGAATTGAATTGAGAGCGAGAGACAACTGTGCATGTGTGTATGTGTGAGAGAAAGAAAGAGAGCGAGAAAGAGAGTGAAAGAGAGGAAGATTATGCCAACTCAAAGCACAAGAGGGATGAACACCAGTGTTAGCAGTTTTTTTGGATTACATATTTATTCCTATATTTATTTATATATTTCATAAGTATTTATATATTTCCTGTCTTGACGTTTCACTGATAGTCTCTTTCTCCCCAGCTTTGACAGAGCTGCCACTAGAACTGTGTTTATACACTACACCAACGTGTGTCTGTGTCTGTGTCTGTGTCTCTGTGTGTGTGTGTGTGTGTGTGTGTGTCTGTGTCTCTCTCTGTGTGTGTGTGTGTGTGTGTGTGTGTGTGTGTGTGTGTGTGTGTGTGTGTGTGTGTGTGTGTGCGTGTGTGTGTGTGTGTCTGTGTCTGTATCTGTGTCTGTCTGTGTCTGTCTGTGTGTGTGTGTGTCTGTGTCTGTGTCTGTGTGATGAATGGACCTACATGGACTTCTGGAAAGACTGTTTAGCAGTACAGAACATGACAGTGTGCTGTTGTGACAATCTGAAGCTCTTAGTTGAGTTCCTGTTAGGGAGACGGATGTTGGCGAGTCGTCACACTATTAAGAACCTGACAGCTACTGAAACGATGCCGGCAGCATTCAAAGTGTTCACAGACTCCACTGTGTGACAGATTGTTGGTTTTTCTGGGTAACATTTAATCACTCACACATACAACTGTACATACACACACACCTAATCACTCACACATACAACTGTACACACACACACACAGACACACACCTAATCACTCACACATACGACTGTACACACACACACACCTAATCACTCACACATACAACTGTACACACACACACACCTAATCACTCACACATACAACTGTACACACACACACACCTAATCACTCACACATACAACTGTACACACACACACACACCTAATCACTCACACATACAACTGTACACACACACACACACCTAATCACTCACACATACGACTGTACACACACACACACACACACACACACACACACACACACACACTTAATCACTCACACATACGACTTCACACACACACACACACACACACACACACACCTAATCACTCACACATACAACTGTACACACACCCACACCTAATCACTCACACATACAACTGTACACACACACACACATAATCACTCACACATACAACTGTACATACACACACACACACACCTAATCACTCACACATACAACTGTACACACACACACACCTAATCACTCACACATACAACTGTACACACACACACACCTAATCACTCACACATACAACTGTACACACACACACACCTAATCACTCACACATACAACTGTACATACACACACACACACACCTAATCACTCACACATACAACTGTACACACACACACACCTAATCACTCACACATACAACTGTACATACACACACACACACACACACACACACACACACACACACACACACACACACACACACACACTTAATCACTCACACGCACACACACACACCTAATCACTCACACATACAACTGTACATACACACACACACACACACACACCTAATCACTCACACATACAACTGTACATACACACACACACACACACCTAATCACTCACACATACAACTGTACACACACACCTAATCACTCACACATACAACTGTACATACACACACACACACACACACACACCTAATCACTCACACATACAACTGTACATACACACACACACACACACACACACACACCTAATCACTCACACATACAACTGTTCATACACACACACACACACACCTAATCACTCACACATACAACTGTACATACACACACACACACACACACACACACACACTCACACACACACACACACACACACACACACACACACACACACACACACACACACACACACACACACACACACACACACACCTAATCACTCACACGCACACACACACACCTAATCACTCACACATACAACTGTACATACACACACACACACACACCTAATCACTCACACATACAACTGTACATACACACACACACACACCTAATCACTCACACATACAACTGTACATACACACACACACACACACCTAATCACTCACACATACAACTGTACATACACACACACACACACACCTAATCACACACACATACAACTGTACATACACACACACACACACACCTAATCACTCACACATACAACTGTACATACACACACACACCCAAACCTAACCACTGATACATACAACTGTACACACACACCCACACCTAACCACTCACGCATACAACTGTACATACACACACACACCTAACCACTCATACACACAACTGTACACACACACACACCTGTACACACACACACACACACACACACACACACACACACACACACACACACACACACACACACACACACACACACACACACACACACACACACCTAATCACTCACACGCACACACACACACCTAATCACTCACACATACAACTGTACATACACACACACACACACACCTAATCACTCACACATACAACTGTACATACACACACACACACACCTAATCACTCACACATACAACTGTACATACACACACACACACACACCTAATCACTCACACATACAACTGTACATACACACACACACACACACCTAATCACACACACATACAACTGTACATACACACACACACACACACCTAATCACTCACACATACAACTGTACATACACACACACACCCAAACCTAACCACTGATACATACAACTGTACACACACACCCACACCTAACCACTCACGCATACAACTGTACATACACACACACACCTAACCACTCATACACACAACTGTACACACACACACACCTGTACACACACACACACACACACACACACACACACACACACATAAACAAACACACACACAGCTAATCATGTAAATGCAATGATAGACCTACTTGCGCAAACATTGTTATACACACACACACACACACATATACAGCTCCTCATTGTTAAACTGGGACAGTCCTAGCGAGCTCTTCCCCCTTGAGACTAGGGTAATGAGCTTGATGTTAGTTAGAAAGATCTGAACCCCAAACACACCTCTTAAATCGGATTCATCGCTAAATTAAATAATTATCTGCATGAAAAACGCAATCGTCACTTCTCTCTCTCTCTCTCTCTCTCCCTCTCTCTCTCTCTCTCTCTCTGTCTCTCTCTCTCTCTCTCTCTCTCTCTCTCTCTCTCTCTCTCTCTCTCTCTCTCTCACACTCACTTTCTTTTTTAAATTTAGTTTTCATTTAGTTTCTACACAATTAAACAAATTCAACATTTAGAGATGCATAAATCCACAAGACTCGACATGACTAGGCAAGGACTTACACTCACAGGACAGTTTATTAGGTACACCCATCTTGTACCGGGTTGGATCCCCCTTTACCTCCAGAACAGCCCGAATTCTTCGGGGAATCGATTCTACCATGTCAGAAACGTTCCTCAGGGATGTAGGTCCATGCTGACGCGATGGCATCATGAAGTTACTGCAGATTGTACGGCGGTACAACAGCGATACCAGCCTGTACCATTGATACCAGGATGGATGGGTCCATGCTGCTTTACGACTCATGCTGCTTTACAACTCATGCTGCTTTACAACTCATGCTGCTCTACGACTCATGCTGCTTTACAACTCATGCTGCTTTACGACTCATGCTGCTTTACGACTCATGCTGCTCTACGTCTCATGCTGCTCTACGACTCATGCTGCTCTACGACTCATGCTGCTCTACGACTCATGCTGCTCTACGACTCATGCTGCTCTACGACTCATGCTGCTCTTCGACTCATGCTGCTTACGACAAAATCCTGACTCTGCCATTAGCATGACGCAACAGGAACCGGGATTCGTTCGACCAATCAATGTTTTTCACTCCTCAACTGTCCAGTGTTGGTGATGGCGTTGCCCACTGGAGCCACTTCTTGTTTGTAGCTGATAGGAGTGGAACCCCGGTGTGGTGGTCTGCTGCAGTAGCCCGTCCTTGACAAGGACCAGCGAGTTGTGTGTTGTTGTTGGTTGTAGTGCGCCTCCATTTCTCTGTTTGTGGCCCTCCTGTTAGCTCAACCCACTGTTGGTTGTAGTGCCTCCATGTGTCTGTTTGTGGCCCTCCTGTTAGCTCAACCCACTGTTGGTTGTAGTGCCTCCATTTGTCTGTTTGTGGCCCTCCTGTTAGCTCAACCCACTGTTGGTTGTAGTGCCTCCATTTGTCTGTTTGTGGCCCTCCTGTTAGCTCAACCCACTGTTGGTTGTAGTGCCTCCATTTGTCTGTTTGTGGCCCTCCTGTTAGCTCAACCCACTGTTGGTTGTAGTGCCTCCATTTGTCTGTTTGTGGCCCTCCTGTTAGCTCAACCCACTGTTGGTTGTAGTGCCTCCATTTGTCTGTTTGTGGCCCTCCTGTTAGCTCAACCCACTGTTGGTTGTAGTGCCTCCATTTGTCTGTTTGTGGCCCTCCTGTTAGCTCAACCCACTGTTGGTTGTAGTGCGCCTCCATTTGTCTGTTTGTGGCCCTCCTGTTAGCTCAACCCACTGTTGGTTGTAGTGCCTCCATTTGTCTGTTTGTGGCCCTCCTGTTAGCTCAACCCACTGTTGGTTGTAGTGCCTCCATTTGTCTGTTTGTGGCCCTCCTGTTAGCTCAACCCACTGTTGGTTGTAGTGCCCCTCCATTTGTCTGTTTGTGGCCCTCCTGTTAGCTCAACCCACTGTTGGTTGTAGTGCCTCCATTTGTCTGTTTGTGGCCCTCCTGTTAGCTCAACCCACTGTTGGTTGTAGTGCCTCCATTTGTCTGTTTGTGGCCCTCCTGTTAGCTCCAACCATTCCTACCATTCTCCTTGGACCTCTCTCATCAACCAGCTGTCTTGGTAAACACTAGACACAGTTGTGTGTGAAAAGCCCAGGAAGGCGTCCGTTTCTGAGGTAGTGGATCTGGCGGCTGGCGGCGCCGACGATCAGTCGCTTAGGTCACTCGTTTTTGTCCATTCTAACGTCCAATCAAACAGTGACTTCCTGTCTTTAGGAGTGATCCATTTTAGTGAACATGGTGGTGTACCTAATAAACTGTCCGGTGAGCATATTGCACAACAGTCAAAACAGAAAAAGACAAGTGAAAGACAAAAAATACATGAAACTCTGACATCACTCAGACCCACATGTTGTCATCCTACCAGTCCTTCTATTCCACATCAGACCCACATGTTGTCATCCTACCAGTCCTTCTATTCCACATCACTCAGACCCACATGTTGTCATCCTACCAGTCCTTCTATTCCACATCAGACCCCCATGTTGCCATCCCACCAGTCCTTCTATTCCACATCAGACCCACATGTTGTCATCCTACCAGTCCTTCTATTCCACATCACTCAGATCCACATGTTGTCATCCTACCAATCCTTCTATTCCACATCACTCAGATCCACATGTTGTCATCCTACCAGTCCTTCTATTCCACATCACTCAGACCCACATGTTGTCATCCTACCAGTCCTTCTATTCCACATCACTCAGACCCACATGTTGTCATCCTACCAGTCCTTCTATTCCACATCAGACCCACATGTTGCCATCCTACCAGTCCTTCTATTCCACATCACTCAGACCCACATGTTGCCATCCTACCAGTCCTTCTATTCCACATCAGACCCACATGTTGCCATCCTACCAGTCCTTCTATTCCACATCACTCAGACCCACATGTTGTCATCCTACCAGTCCTTCTATTCCACATCACTCAGACCCACATGTTGTCATCCTACCAGTCCTTCTATTCCACATCAGACCCACATGTTGCCATCCTACCAGTCCTTCTATTCCACATCACTCAGACCCACATGTTGCCATCCTACCAGTCCTTCTATTCCACATCACTCAGACCCACATGTTGTCATCCTACCAGTCCTTCTATTCCACATCAGACCCACATGTTGTCATCCTACCAGTCCTTCTATTCCACATCAGACCCACATGTTGTCATCCTACCAGTCCTTCTATTCCACATCAGACCCACATGTTGTCATCCTACCAGTCCTTCTATTCCACATCAGACCCACATGTTGTCATCCTACCAGTCCTTCTATTCCACATCAGACCCACATGTTGCCATCCTACCAGTCCTTCTATTCCACATCACTCAGACCCACATGTTGTCATCCTACCAGTCCTTCTATTCCACATCACTCAGACCCACATGTTGTCATCCTACCAGTCCTTCTATTCCACATCAGACCCACATGTTGCCATCCTACCAGTCCTTCTATTCCACATCACTCAGACCCACATGTTGCCATCCTACCAGTCCTTCTATTCCACATCAGACCCACATGTTGTCATCCTACCAGTCCTTCTATTCCACATCACTCAGACCCACATGTTGCCAACATATCAGTCCTTCTATTCCACATCACATCAGACCCACATGTTGCCATCCTACCAGTCCTTCTATTCCACATCAGACCCACATGTTACCATTCTACCAATCCTTCTATTCCACATCACTCAGACCCACATGTTGCCATCCTACCAGTCCTTCTATTCCACATCAGACCCACATGTTACCATTCTACCAATCCTTCTATTCCACATCACTCAGACCCACATGTTGCCAACATATCAGTCCTTCTATTCCACATCACTCAGACCCACATGTTGCCACCGTATCAGTCAGACAGAATGTTTGTTCAATGTTCAGTTTAATTGATGATATTGTTTGCTATTTATTATCATAATCAACAGCCATTGGTTTCGGCCATTGATTGTTTCCGATGCGTATACGACTCTGCCTCATAGGGCTTCAGATGGTTGTTTCTGTCAGATTGTCTTCAATATTTAACAAATAATACATTTTATTTCTTCCATTTTCTTAAACCCACAGAGTATCATTTGACTTCCAGTATTTAAATAATAACTTCTTCAATATAAGCGACAGAATGAATTTTGTCCAACCCGTCAGGGATCTCACCCTCATATGAAATACGACAGACGGATTAACAGTAAACTGACGTTGTAATGCTTCTGACAGACAGGTTTCTAACCCTTAACTTTTGGAGTTATAACACTCCCAGAAGGCATGAATTATTGAGTCATTGTTAGCACACTGAAGACATGACTCTGCCGTTGTGCGGTGGAATTTGTGAATTTTGTCTCTTGTATAATAAATAATACATTAGTTTATATTGGACTAAGCGTACATTTTCGTTAACTGTTAGCCGCTATTTCGTTAGTTATGTTCCAACACTCTTGTGCACACACACTTGCATTGCTCTCTCTCTCTATCTATCTATCTATCTGTCTGTCTGTCTGTCTGTCTGTCTGTCTGTCTGTCTGTCTGTCTGTCTGTCTGTCTGTCTGTCTGTCTGTCTGTCTGTCTGTCTGTCTGTCTGTCTGTCTGTCTGTCTGTCTGTCTGTCTGTCTGTCTGTCTGTCTCTGTCTCTGTCTCTGTCTGTCTGTCTGTCTGTCTGTCTCCCTCTTTCTTTGGAAGGAGGGAGGGATATTCCCCACAGCTAGGGAGAGAGGGGGATGACTATTAGAAGAGATGATGTTGGGATAAGGTGGAGTAAATGGTATCATCACACTCAGCTGTAATCTCTCTGTAGTGATGTCACAAAGAGGGATATAATGTTGAGGTTTTGACCTTGTAGGATGTAGTCTTTGTTTATTGTCTCTCTGTATCTCTCTGACTGGTCTCCAGTTAGATAGTAGCTTTTATTATTATAGCATATAGCGATATGAGACCGATAGTGATACGTGAGGTGACCTAACCCTGACCCTGACCTTAACCCTGACCCTAACCATGACCCTAACCTTAACCCTGACCTTAACCCTGACCTTAACCCTAACCCTGACCCTAACCCTGACCTTAACCCTGACCCTAGCCCTGACCTTAACCCTGACCCTAACCCTGACCATAACCCTAACCTGACCTTGACCCTAACCCGAACCCTGATCCTAACCCTAACCTTAACCCTGACCCTAACCCTAACCATAACCTTGACACTAACCCTAACCCTAACCATAACCTTGATACTAACCCTAACCCTGACCCTGACCCTAACCCTGACCCTAACCCTGACCCTAACCCTGACCCTAACCCTGACCTTAACCCTAACCCTGACCATAACCCTAACCTAACCCTGACCCTGACCCTAACCCTCAGTTAGATGCTGGTGAGGACAGAAAGGTCTTCACCTCAGTTAGATGCTGGTGAGGACAGAAAGGTCTTCATCTCAGTTAGATGCTGGTGAGGACAGAAAGGTCTTCATCTCAGTTAGATGCTGGTGAGGACAGAAAGATCTTCACCTCAGAATGTCAGAAACCTGAGTGCTGCTAGTGTTAATGAAAAACATTGTGGTAAAGGTCATCATGTTGATGACTGGTAGAAACGTGGTAAAGGTCATCACCTTGATGACTGGTAGAAACGTGGTAAAGACCATCACGTTGATGACTGGTAGAAACGTGGTAAAGACCATCACGTTGATGACTGGTAGAAACGTGGTAAAGACCATCACGTTGATGACTGGTAGAAACGTGGTAAAGACCATCACGTTGATGACTGGTAGAAACGTGGTAAAGACCATCACCTTGAAGACTGGTAGAAACGTGGTAAAGACCATCACCTTGATGACTGGTAGAAACGTGGTAAAGACCATCACCTTGATGACTGGTAGAAACGTGGTAAAGACCATCACGTTGATGACTGGACCAGACTCTGTTTAAGACACAGGCTGCACCGTGTAATCGCTAGGCTACTTGTTACATGTCTTTAAGGCACTGTGACTCATCGATAATGAACAAACCTACTTACTTGTACATACACACACAACCTTCAGCTTCCTATTCCATCTGCAGCCTATGGCTGCCTGAATACATCATTAACTTGGGTTGTTTTTAGGAACTCATAATTGTTCAACAGGAAATATAAACTCATGTTATTCATTAATTAATGAATATGTGCTGCGCTTATAGCACATTATATTTTGATGACCATGTTAAAAATGAATGTTTGTTAAAATGTTGATGCAGTAATCCTTTATATCTGTCTTTCGGGTGGGACGTTAAACGGGTGTCCTGACTCTCTGCGGTCATTAAAGATCCCATGGCACTTAACGTAAGAGTAGGGGTGTTAACCCCGGTGTCCTGACTCTCTGCGGTCATTAAAGATCCCATGGCACTTAACGTAAGAGTAGGGGTGTTAACCCCGGTGTCCTGACTCTCTGCGGTCATTAAAGATC
>NW_023493672.1:442500-445000 GCF_013265735.2 Oncorhynchus mykiss | reverse complement strand
GTCTGCAAGGAGCTGCCAGTCTGCAAGGAGCTGCCAGTCTGCATAGAGCTGCCAGTCTGCAAGGAGCTGCCAGTCTGCAAGGAGCCGCCAGAGCTGCCTGTCTGCAGGATGCCGCCAAAGCTGCCTGTCTGCAGGATGCCGCCAAAGCTGCCAGTCTGCAAGGAGCCGCCAGAGCTGCCAGTCTGCAAGGAGCCGCCAGAGCTGCCAGTTAGCATGGAGCAGCCAGGGCCGCCAGTCAGCATGGAGCAGCCAGGGCCGCCAGTCAGCATGGAGCAGCCAGGGCCGCCAGTCAGCATGGAGCAGCCAGGGCCGCCAGTCAGCATGGAGCAGCCAGGGCCGCCAGTCAGCATGGAGCAGCCAGGGCCGCCAGTCAGCATGGAGCAGCCAGGGCCGCCAGTCAGCATGGAGCAGCCAGGGCCGCCAGTCAGCATGGAGCAGCCAGGGCCGCCAGTCAGCATGGAGCAGCCAGAGCTGCCAGTCAGCATGGAGCAGCCAGTCAGCATGGAGCAGCCAGTCAGCATGGAGCAGCCAGTCAGCATGGAGCAGCCAGAGCAGCCAGTCAGCATGGAGCAGCCGGAGCAGCCAGTCAGCATGGAGCAGCCAGAGCTGCCAGTCGACCAGACTCTTCCAGATCTGCCAGTCGACCAGACTCTTCCAGATCTGCCAGTCGACCAGACTCTTCCAGATCTGCCAGTCGACCAGACTCTTCCAGATCTGCCAGTCGACCAGACTCTTCCAGATCTGCCAGTCGACCAGACTCTTCCAGATCTGCCAGTCGACCAGACTCTTCCAGATCTGCCAGTCGACCAGACTCTTCCAGATCTGCCAGTCGACCAGACTCTTCCAGATCTGCCAGTCGACCAGACTCTTCCAGATCTGCCAGTCGACCAGACTCTTCCAGATCTGCCAGTCGACCAGACTCTTCCAGATCTGCCAGTCGACCAGACTCTTCCAGATCTGCCAGTCAACCAGGATCTGCCGAAACCGCCAGCCAGCCAGGATCTGGTAGATTCATCAACCTGCCTGAGCTTCCTCTCACTCCTGAGCTTCCTCTCACTCCTGAGCTTCCTCTCACTCCTGAGCTTCCTCTCACTCCTGAGCTTCCCCTCAGTTCCGAGCTGCCTCAGTCCCGAGCTGCCCCTCAGTCCCGATCTGCTCCTCAGTCCAGTGGGGTTCTGGGTGAGGACTACTAGGCCATGGTCGGCGGCGAGGGTGGACTATCCAGGGACGCGAGGAGAAGGGACTAAGACATTGATTGAGTGGGGTCCACGTCCCGCGCCGGAGCCGCCACCATGGACAGACGCCCACCCGGACCCTCCCTATTGTTTTGAGGTGCGTTCGGGAGTCCGCACCTTAGGGGGGGGGTTCTGTCACACCCTGGTCAAAGTATTTTGTGTTTATCTTTATTTATTTGGTCAGGCCAGGGTGTGGCATGGGTTTTTGTATGTGGTGTGTATGTATGGGGATTGTAGCTAGTGGGGTGTTCTAGCTAAGTCTATGGCTGTCTGAAGTGGTTCTCAATCAGAGGCAGGTGTTTATCGTTGTCTCTGATTGGGAACCATATTTAGGCAGCCATATTCTTTGAGTTTGTCGTGGGTGATTGTCCTTTGTGTCCTGACGTCATTGTTCTGTGTTAGGAGACACAAGTATAGGCTGTTTCGGGTTTTGTTAAGTTTATTGTTTTGGTAGTGTTTGTGTTTAGTGTGTTAATTCATTAAACATGGATTGCAATAGACACGCCGCATTTTGGTCCGACTCTCCTTCACATAAAGAAAACCGTTACATAGAAACCTGAATGAGAGGTAAAGATGAGAGAGAGAACAACGAGGGGAGGAGATAGAAACCTGAAGGAGAGGTAAAGATGAGAGAGAACAATGAGGGGAGGAGATTGAAACCTGAAGGAGAGGTAAAGATGAGAGAGAACAATAAGGGGAGGAGATAGAAACCTGAAGGAGAGGTAAAGATGAGAGAGAACAATGAGGGGAGGAGATTGAGACCTGAAGGAGAGGTAAAGATGAGAGAGAACAATGAGGGGAGGAGATTGAGACCTGAAGGAGAGGTAAAGATGAGAGAGAGCAATGAGGGGAGGAGATAGAAACCTGAAGGAGAGGTAAAGATGAGAGAGAACAATGAGGGGAGGAGATAGACACCTGAAGGAGAGGTAAAGATGAGAGAGAACAATGAGGGGAGGAGATAGACACCTGAAGGAGAGGTAAAGATGAGAGCTAACAATGAGGGGAGGAGATTGAGACAGAAATCAAAGAAGAGGAGAGGAGAGAAGGAGGAGATAGAAACCCAGCTGATATTAGTAAAAAAGTACGATCACCTGCTGTGTAATACCACCTCTGTTTTACTGCTGCAGGAGGGAGGGAGGGATGGAGGGATTGAGGGTGGGAGGGAGGCTGGGAGGGAGGGATAGAGGGAGGGAGGGAGGGTGGCTGGGAGGGTGGGATGGAGGGAGGGAGGGAGGGAGGGATATAGGGAGGCTGGGAAGGTGGGA
>NW_023493672.1:432500-435000 GCF_013265735.2 Oncorhynchus mykiss | reverse complement strand
AGCTCATACAAGGAGAAGACTGATCAGAGATGCAGCCAAGAGGCCCATGATCACTCTGGATGAACTGCAGAGATCTACAGCTGAGGTGGGAGACTCTGTCCATAGGACAACAATCAGTCGTATATTGCACAAATCTGGCCTTTATGGAAGAGTGGCAAGAAGAAAGCTATTTCTTAAAGATATCCATAAAAAGTGTTGTTTAAAATTTGCCACAAGCCACCTGGGAGACACACCAAACATGTGGAAGAAGGTGCTCTGGTCAGATGAAACCAAAATTGAACTTTTTGGCAACAATGCAAAACGTTATGTTTGGCGTAAAAGCAACACAGCTCATCACCCTGAACACACCATCCCCACTGTCAAACATGGTGGTGGCAGCATCATGGTTTGGGCCTGCTTTTCTTCAGCAGGGACAGGGAAGATGGTTAAAATTGATGGGAAGATGGATGGAGCCAAATACAGGACCATTCTGGAAGAAAACCTGATGGTCTGCAAAAGACCTGAGACGGGGACGGAGATTTGTCTTCCAACAAGACAATGATCCAAAACATAAAGCAAAATCTACAATGGAATGGTTCAAAAATAAACATATCCAGGTGTTAGAATGGCCAAGTCAAAGTCCAGACCTGAATCCAATCGAGAATCTGTGGAAAGAACTGAAAACTGCTGTTCACAAATGCTCTCCATCCAACCTCACTGAGCTCGAGCTGTTTTGCAAGGAGGAATGGGAAAACATTTCAGTCTCTCGATGTGCAAAACTGATAGAGACATACCCCAAGCGACTTACAGCTGTAATCGCAGCAAAAGGTGGCGCTACAAAGTATTAAATTAAGGGGGCTGAATCATTTTGCACGCCCAATTTTTCAGTTTTTGATTTGTTAAAAAGTTTGAAATATCCAATAAATGTCGTTCCACTTCATGATTGTGTCCCACTTGTTGTTGATTCTTCACAAAAATTACAGTTTTATATCTTTATGTTTGAAGCCTGAAATGTGGCAAAAGGTCGCAAAGTTCAAGGGGGCCGAATACTTTCGCAAGGCACTGTATGCTGGCTCAGTGATTTATAACCTCCATGGTTTAGTAAATGACTGAACTATCTTCATTGTTGTTTGTGAAATTGTTGCTTGGAATGAATGACCTAACTTAATGTTTTATAACCTCATCCGAAACCTTAACCCTGTAACCATTCAGAATGAGTGACCTAACTTAATGTTAAATCCTCATCCCAAACCTTAACCCTGAACCATTCAGAATGAGTGACCTAACTTAATGTTATAACCTCATTCCAAACCTTAACCCTGAACCATTCAGAATGAGTGACCTAACTTAATGTTTTATATCCTCATCCCAAACCTTAACCCTGAACCATTCAGAATGAGTAACTAAACTTAATGTTTTATATCCTCATCCCAAACCTTAACCCTGAACCATTCAGAATGAGTGACTAAACTAAATGTTTTATATCCTCATCCCAAACCTTAACCCTGAACCATTCAGAATGAGTGACTAAACTTAATGTTATATATCCTCATCCCAAACCTTAACCATGAACCATTCAGAATGAGTGACTAAACTTAATGTTATATATCCTCATCCCAAACCTTAACCCTGAACCATTCAGAATGAGTGACTAAACTTAATGTTATATATCCTCATCCTCATCCGAAACCTTAACCCTGAACCATTCAGAATGAGTGACTAAACTTAATGTTTTATATCCTCATCCCAAACCTTAACCCTGAACCATTCAGAATGAGTGACTAAACTTAATGTTATATATCCTCATCCGAAACCTTAACCCTGAACCATTCAGAATGAGTGACTAAACTTAATGTTTTATATCCTCATCCCAAACCTTAACCCTGAACCATTCAGAATGAGTGACTAAACTAAATGTTTTACATCCTCATCCCAAACCTTAACCCTGAACCATTCAGAATGAGTGACTAAACTTAATGTTATATATCCTCATCCCAAACCTTAACCCTGAACCATTCAGAATGAGTTACCTAACTTAATGTTTTATAACCTCATCCCAAACCTTAACCCTGAACCATTCAGAATGAGTTACCTAACTTAATGTTTTATATCCTCATCCCAAACCTTAACCCTGAACCATTCAGAATGAGTTACCTAACTTAATGTTTTATATCCTCATCCCAAACTTTAACCCTGTAACCATTCAGAATGAGTGACCTAACTTAATGTTTTATATCCTCATCCCAAACCTTAACCCTGTAACCATTCAGAATGAGTAACTAAACTTAATGTTTTATATCCTCATCCCAATCCTAATCCCAAACCTTAACCTTGAAACCATTAGAATCAGTGCCTAAACTTAACCCTTAACTGCGAAATGTGAAGTTTGGAGAATGTGGCTGAACGTCTAGTTCAGCAGTGAGAGTGTGAGAGCTTGTTGTCCAGATCATCATTAAAGAGCTTGTAAATCTAGACAATGGGTGTTTAGAGTCCCTAAGGCACAAATAACAATTCACTGGAT
>NW_023493672.1:402500-420000 GCF_013265735.2 Oncorhynchus mykiss | reverse complement strand
ATATAATGCCAGATATATGAAGAATAGAAAGTATGTAGAAATATAATACCAGATATATGAAGAATAGAAGGTATGTAGAAATATAATACCAGATATATGAAGAATAGAAGGTATGTAGAAATATAATACCAGATATATGAAGAATAGAAGGTATGTAGAAATATAATACCAGATATATGAAGAATAGAAAGTATGTAGAAATATAATCAGCCTGTTTTGTTTTGGATGATAAAATAAATACCATGTATTGATCTTTTACTGTCCCCACCCCCAAAACGATATTTTACTGTCCCCCCCCCCCACCCCCAAAACGATCTTTTACTGTCCCCACCCCCAAAACGATCTTTTACTGTCCCCACCCCCAAAACGATCTTTTACTGTCCCCACCCCAAAACGATCTTTTACTGTCCCCACCCCCAAAACGATCTTTTACTGTCCCCACCCCCAAAACGATCTTTTACTGTCCCCCCCCCACCCCCAAAACGATCTTTTACTGTCCCCACCCCCAAAACGATCTTTTACTGTCCCCACCCCCAAAACGATCTTTTACTGTCCCTCCCCCCAAAACGATCTTTTACTGTCCCCACCCCCAAAACGATATTTTACTGTCCCCACCCCCAAAACGATATTTTACTGTCCCCACCCCCAAAACAATCTTTTACTGTCCCCCCCCCCCCCAAAACGATCTTTTACTGTCCCCACCCCCAAAACGATCTTTTACTGTCCCCACCCCCAAAACAATCTTTTACTGTCCCTCCCCCCAAAACGATCTTTTACTGTCCCCACCCCCAAAACGATATTTTACTGTCCCCACCCCCAAAACGATATTTTACTGTCCCCACCCCCAAAACGATATTTTACTGTCCCCACCCCCAAAACAATCTTTTACTGTCCCCCCCCCCCCAAAACGATCTTTTACTGTCCCCACCCCCAAAACGATCTTTTACTGTCCCCACCCCCAAAACGATCTTTTACTGTCCCCACCCCCAAAACGATCTTTTACTGTCCCCCCCCCCCCCAAAAAAACAATATTTTGTAGAGTTTTTCCACATAAAGATAACAGTAATGAGAGTAGTATGTCTGCAACCCAAATAATATATATATTTTAAATTGATATTCTGTACATGCCATTTAGAAGGCTGCTTTTATCCAAAGTGACTTACAGTGCGTGTGTACATTTTGGTATGGGTGGCCCGAGCGGGAATCAATGTGTGTGTGTATTCACTCATATCAGGCGGTACAGTGATATAATTACAGATGAATTTCCCACAATGCCATAATGAGCCAATCACAAAGCCCGATTTCAGTTGATGATGTTGCGGAGTCGTCGTTTGAATGATTCCATTTGATAAATAATGGTGTTGTTTCTCACTGATGGTGTAAAGACTGAAGATATCTATCTATATAGATGATGGACGGGTTGGAAGGAAAGGGACACGCCTTAGTTTAGTCTGAGTTCTTTAACATAGACTTTACTGTTAGTTCCTGTTTAGTCTGGGTTCTTTAACATAGACTTCACTGTTAGTTCCTGTTTAGTCTGTGTTCTTTAACATAGACTTCACTGTTAGTTCCTGTTTAGTCTGGGTTCTTTAACATAGACTTCACTGTTAGTTCCTGTTTAGTCTGTGTTCTTTAACATAGACTTCACTGTTAGTTCCTGTTTAGTCTGTGTTCTTTAACATAGACTTCACTGTTAGTTCCTGTTTAGTCTGTGTTCTTTAACATAGACTTCACTGTTAGTTCCTGTTTAGTCTGTGTTCTTTAACATAGACTTCACTCTTAGTTCCTGTTTAGTCTGGGTTCTTTAACATAGACTTCACTGTTAGTTCCTGTTTAGTCTGTGTTCTTTAACATAGACTTCACTGTTAGTTCCTGTTTAGTCTGGGTTCTTTAACATAGACTTCACTCTTAGTTCCTGTTTAGTCTGTGTTCTTTAACATAGACTTCACTCTTAGTTCCTGTTTAGTCTGGGTTCTTTAACATAGACTTCACTGTTAGTTCCTGTTTAGTCTGTGTTCTTTAACATAGACTTCACTGTTAGTTCCTGTTTAGTCTGGGTTCTTTAACATAGACTTCACTCTTAGTTCCTGTTTAGTCTGGGTTCTTTAACATAGACTTCACTGTTAGTTCCTGTTTAGTCTGTGTTCTTTAACCTAGACTTCACTCTTAGTTCCTGTTTAGTCTGGGTTCTTTAACCTAGACTTCACTGTTAGTTCCTGTTTAGTCTGTGTTCTTTAACATAGACTTCACTGTTAGTTCCTGTTTAGTCTGTGTTCTTTAACATAGACTTCACTCTTAGTTCCTGTTTAGTCTGGGTTCTTTAACAGACTTCACTGTTAGTTCCTGTTTAGTCTGTGTTCTTTAACCTAGACTTCACTCTTAGTTCCTGTTTAGTCTGTGTTCTTTAACCTAGACTTCACTGTTAGTTCCTGTTTAGTCTGGGTTCTTTAACAGACTTCACTGTTAGTTCCTGTTTAGTCTGTGTTCTTTAAGATAGACTTCACTGTTAGTTCCTGTTTAGTCTGTGTTCTTTAACATAGACTTCACTGTTAGTTCCTGTTTAGTCTGTGTTCTTTAACATAGACTTCACTGTTAGTTCCTGTTTAGTCTGTGTTCTTTAAGATAGACTTCACTGTTAGTTCCTGTTTAGTCTGTGTTCTTTAATATAGACTTCACTGTTAGTTCCTGTTTAGTCTGTGTTCTTTAACATAGACTTCACTGTTAGTTCCTGTTTAGTCTGTGTTCTTTAACATAGACTTCAATGTTAGTTCCTGTTTAGTCTGTGTTCTTTAACATAGACTTCACTGTTAGTTCCTGTTTAGTCTGTGTTCTTTAACATAGACTTCACTGTTAGTTCCTGTTTAGTCTGTGTTCTTTAACATAGACTTCACTCTTAGTTCCTGTTTAGTCTGGGTTCTTTAACATAGACTTCACTGTTAGTTCCTGTTTAGTCTGTGTTCTTTAACATAGACTTCACTGTTAGTTCCTGTTTAGTCTGGGTTCTTTAACATAGACTTCACTCTTAGTTCCTGTTTAGTCTGTGTTCTTTAACATAGACTTCACTCTTAGTTCCTGTTTAGTCTGGGTTCTTTGACATAGACTTCACTGTTAGTTCCTGTTTAGTCTGTGTTCTTTAACATAGACTTCACTGTTAGTTCCTGTTTAGTCTGGGTTCTTTAACATAGACTTCACTCTTAGTTCCTGTTTAGTCTGGGTTCTTTAACATAGACTTCACTCTTAGTTCCTGTTTAGTCTGTGTTCTTTAACCTAGACTTCACTGTTAGTTCCTGTTTAGTCTGTGTTCTTTAACCTAGACTTCACTGTTAGTTCCTGTTTAGTCTGTGTTCTTTAACATAGACTTCACTGTTAGTTCCTGTTTAGTCTGTGTTCTTTAAGATAGACTTCACTGTTAGTTCCTGTTTAGTCTGTGTTCTTTAAGATAGACTTCACTGTTAGTTCCTGTTTAGTCTGTGTTCTTTAACATATACTTCACTGTTAGTTCCTGTTTAGTCTGTGTTCTTTAACATAGACTTAAATGTTAGTTCATCTTTAGTCTGTGTTCTTTAACATAGACTTTACTGTTAGTTCCTGTTTAGTCTGGGTTCTTTAACATAGACTTCACTGTTAGTTCCTGTTTAGTCTGTGTTCTTTAACATAGACTTCACTGTTAGTTCCTGTTTAGTCTGTGTTCTTTAAGATAGACTTCACTGTTAGTTCCTGTTTAGTCTGTGTTCTTTAACATAGACTTCACTGTTAGTTCCTGTTTAGTCTGTGTTCTTTAACATAGACTTCAATGTTAGTTCATCTTTAGTCTGTGTTCTTTAACATAGACTTTACTGTTAGTTCCTGTTTAGTCTGGGTTCTTTAACATAGACTTCACTGTTAGTTCCTGTTTAGTCTGTGTTCTTTAACATAGACTTCACTGTTAGTTCCTGTTTAGTCTGTGTTCTTTAACATAGACTTCACTGTTAGTTCCTGTTTAGTCTGTGTTTTTTAAGATTGACTTCACTGTTAGTTCCTGTTTAGTCTGTGTTCTTTAAGATAGACTTCACTGTTAGTTCCTGTTTAGTCTGTGTTATTTATTATAGACTTCACTGTTACTTCCTGTTTAGTCTGTGTTCTTTAAGATAGACTTCACTGTTAGTTCCTGTTTAGTCTGTGTTATTTATTATAGACTTCACTGTTACTTCCTGTTTAGTCTGTGTTCTTTAAGATAGACTTCACTGTTAGTTCCTGTTTAGTCTGTGTTCTTTAACCTAGACTTCACTGTTAGTTCCTGTTTAGTCTGTGTTCTTTAATATAGACTTCACTTTTAGTTCCTCCTCCTTCCTCCCTCCTCCATCCTCTCTTCTTCCTCCCTCCTCTCTTCTTCCTCCCTCCTCCCTCCTCCCTCTTCCCTCCTCCCTCCTCACTCCCCCTTCCTCCCTCCTCTCTTCTTCCTCCCCTTTCCTCCTCCCTCCTCTCTTCTTCCTCCTCCTCCTTCCTCCCTCCACTCTCTTCTTCCTCCTTCCTTCCCTCTGTCTCTTTTCTCCATTTACCTCCTTCATCTTATTTTCTCTCTTTCCAAGTTCAACCTGTCGAGAGTCGCTGCAGCCGATGCAGAGGTGGAGAGAGGTAGATAGGGAAGAGGGGGTTAGAGGGTTAGGGGAGAGAGGTAGATAGTGAAGAGGGGCTTAGGGGGTTAGGGGAGAGAGGTAGATAGGGAAGAGGGGGTTAGGGGGTTAGGGGAGAGAGGTAGATAGTGAAGAGGGGGTTAGGGGGTTAGGGGAGAGAGGTAGATAGTGAAGAGGGGGTTAGGGGGTTAGGGGAGAGAGGTAGATAGGGAAGAGGGGGTTAGGGGGTTAGGGGAGAGAGGTAGATAGTGAAGAGGGGGTTAGGGGAGAGAGGTAGATAGTGAAGAGGGGGTTAGGGGGTTAGGGGAGAGAGGTAGATAGTGAAGAGTGGGTTAGGGGGTTAGGGGAGAGAGGTAGATAGTGAAGAGGGGGTTAGGGGGTTAGGGGAGAGAGGTAGATAGTGAAGAGGGGGTTAGGGGGTTAGGGGAGAGAGGTAGATAGTGAAGAGGGGGTTAGGGGAGAGAGGTAGATAGTGAAGAGGGGGTTAGGGGGTTAGGGGAGAGAGGTAGATAGTGAAGAGGGGGTTAGGGGGTTAGGGGAGAGAGGTAGATAGGGAAGAGGGGGTTAGGGGGTTAGGGGAGAGAGGTAGATAGTGAAGAGGGGGTTAGGGGGTTAGGGGAGAGAGGTAGATAGTGAAGAGGGGGTTAGGGGGTTAGGGGAGAGAGGTAGATAGTGAAGAGGGGGTTAGGGGGTTAGGGGACAGAGGTAGATAGGGAAGAGGGGGTTAGGGGAGAGAGGTAGATAGGGAAGAGGGGGTTGGGGGGTTAGGGGAGAGAGGTAGATAGGGAAGAGGGGGTTAGGGTGTTAGGGGAGACAGAAGAGCGAGAGATGAGAGAAAGTGAGAGACAGGAGAGAGGGAGATGAGAGAAACAGAAGAGAGAGAGAGAGAGATTTACAGGAGGACGAGAGACTGCGGTAAGAGACTGGGGTTAGTAATGAGACGATAGCTCATCCTTCCTGTGTGTGTGTGTGTGTGTGTGTGTGTGTGTGTGTGTGTGTGTGTGTGTGTGTGTGTGTGTGTCTTATTAGTGAGTGCCTCACACTGGCTGAGTTATGAGGTCTATTTTTTATCGGCGGGGTGACAGCAGATGCTCAGGGAGAACGGTACACCCACTCACACACCAGTCACGCACGTATGTTCACACACACACAGACAGACACACACACACAGACAGACACACACACACACACACACACACACACACACACACACACTACACACACACACACACACACACACACACACCACGACCGAGACTAAAGCAGAGACACAGATATATACATATAGCTGATGAACTGTGGAAGGCCTATCTACAGATATCTGTACAGCCTCAGCTGAACTCAAACCCCATTTTCCTCCAACCTCCAGACACATTTTACACACATCATTCTACTGGTATTATAGTACAGAGGTTAGTCTTCATTCTACTGGTATTATACTACAGAGGTTAGTCCTCATTCTACTGGTATTATACTACAGAGGTTAGTCTTCATTCTACTGGTATTATACTACAGAGGTTAGTCTTCATTCTACTGGTATTATACTACAGAGGTTAGTCTTCATTCTACTGGTATTATACTACAGAGGTTAGTCTTCATTCTACTGGTATTATAGTACTCTTCATTCTACTGGTATTATAATACAGAGGTTAGTCTTCATTCTACTGGTATTATACTACAGAGGTTAGTCTTCATTCTACTGGTATTATACTACAGAGGTTAGTCTTCATTCTACTGGTATTATACTACAGAGGTTAGTCTTCATTCTACTGGTATTATAATACAGAGGTTAGTCTTCATTCTACTGGTATTATACTACAGAGGTTAGTCTTCATTCTACTGGTATTATACTACAGAGGTTAGTCTTCATTCTACTGGTATTATAATACAGAGGTTAGTCTTCATTCTACTGGTATTATAGTAGTCTTCATTCTACTGATATTATAATACAGAGGTTAGTCTTCATTCTACTGGTATTATACTACAGAGGTTAGTCTTCATTCTACTGGTATTATAATACAGAGGTTAGTCTTCATTCTACTGGTATTATAGTAGTCTTCATTCTACTGATATTATAATACAGAGGTTACTCTTCATTCTACTGGTATTATACTACAGAGGTTAGTCTTCATTCTACTGGTATTATAGTAGTCTTCATTCTACTGATATTATAATACAGAGGTTAGTCTTCATTCTACTGATATTATTGTAGTCTTCATTCTACTGATATTATAATACAGAGGTTAGTCTTCATTCTACTGGTATTATAATACAGAGGTTACTCTTCATTCTACTGGTATTATAGTAGTCTTCATTCTACTGATATTATAATACAGAGGTTAGTCTTCATTCTACTGGTATTATACTACAGAGGTTAGTCTTCATTCTACTGGTATTATACTACAGAGGTTAGTCTTCATTCTACTGGTATTATACTACAGAGGTTAGTCTTCATTCTACTGGTATTATACTACAGAGGTTAGTCTTCATTCTACTGATATTATAATACAGAGGTTAGTCTTCATTCTACTGGTATTATACTACAGAGGTTAGTCTTAATTCTACTGGTATTATAATACAGAGGTTAGTCTTCATTCTACTGGTATTATAGTAGTCTTCATTCTACTGATATTATAATACAGAGGTTAGTCTTCATTCTACTGGTATTATACTACAGAGGTTAGTCTTCATTCTACTGGTATTATAGTAGTCTTCATTCTACTGATATTATAATACAGAGGTTAGTCTTCATTCTACTGATATTGTTGTAGTCTTCATTCTACTGATATTATAATACAGAGGTTAGTCTTCATTCTACTGGTATTATAGTAGTCTTCATTCTACTGGTATTATAATACAGAGGTTAGTCTTCATTCTACTGGTATTATAGTAGTCTTCATTCTACTGATATTATAATACAGAGGTTAGTCTTCATTCTACTGGTATTATACTACAGAGGTTAGTCTTCATTCTACTGATATTATAATACAGAGGTTAGTCTTAATTCTACTGGTATTATACTACAGAGGTTAGTCTTCATTCTACTGGTATTATACTACAGAGGTTAGTCCTCATTCTACTGGTATTATACTACAGAGGTTAGTCTTCATTCTACTGGTATTATACTACAGAGGTTAGTCTTCATTCTACTGGTATTATAGTAGTCTTCATTCTACTGGTATTATAATACAGAGGTTAGTCTTCATTCTGCTGGTATTATAGTAGTCTCCATTCTACTGATATTATAATACAGAGGTTAGTCTTCATTCTACTGGTATTATACTACAGAGGTTAGTCTTCATTCTACTGGTATTATACTACAGAGGTTAGTCTTCATTCTACTGGTATTATAATACAGAGGTTAGTCTTCATTCTACTGGTATTATAGTAGTCTTCATTCTACTGATATTAAAATACAGAGGTTAGTCTTCATTCTACTGGTATTATACTACAGAGGTTAGTCTTCATTCTACTGGTATTATAGTAGTCTTCATTCTACTGATATTATAATACAGAGGTTAGTCTTCATTCTGCTGATATTATAGTAGTCTTCATTCTACTGATATTATAATACAGAGGTTAGTCTTCATTCTACTGGTATTATAGTAGTCTTCATTCTACTGGTATTATTATACAGAGGTTAGTCTTCATTCTACTGGTTTTATAGTAGTCTTCATTCTACTGATATTATAATACAGAGGTTAGTCTTCATTCTACTGATATTATAGTAGTCTTCATTCTACTGATATTATAATACAGAGGTTAGTCTTCATTCTACTGGTATTATAGTAGTCTTCATTCTACTGGTATTATAATACAGAGGTTAGTCTTCATTCTACTGGTATTATAGTAGTCTTCATTCTACTGATATTATAATACAGAGGTTAGTCTTCATTCTACTGGTATTATAGTAGTCTTCATTCTACTGATATTATAATACAGAGGTTAGTCTTCATTCTACTGGTATTATAGTAGTCTTCATTCTACTGATATTATAATACAGAGGTTAGTCTTCATTCTTCTGATATTATTGTAGTCTTCATTCTACTGATATTATAATACAGAGGTTAGTCTTCATTCTACTGGTATTATAGTAGTCTTCATTCTACTGGTATTATAATACAGAGGTTAGTCTTCATTCTACTGGTATTATAGTAGTCTTCATTCTACTGATATTATAATACAGAGGTTAGTCTTCATTCTACTGGTATTATACTACAGAGGTTAGTCTTCATTCTACTGGTATTATACTACAGAGGTTAGTCTTCATTCTACTGGTATTATACTACAGAGGTTAGTCTTCATTCTACTGGTATTATACTACAGAGGTTAGTCTTCATTCTACTGATATTATAATACAGAGGTTAGTCTTCATTCTACTGGTATTATACTACAGAGGTTAGTCTTCATTCTACTGGTATTATAATACAGAGGTTAGTCTTCATTCTACTGGTATTATAGTAGTCTTCATTCTACTGATATTATAATACAGAGGTTAGTCTTCATTCTACTGGTATTATACTACAGAGGTTAGTCTTCATTCTACTGGTATTATAGTAGTCTTCATTCTACTGATATTATAATACAGAGGTTAGTCTTCATTCTACTGATATTATTGTAGTCTTCATTCTACTGATATTATAATACAGAGGTTAGTCTTCATTCTACTGGTATTATAGTAGTCTTCATTCTACTGATATTATAATACAGAGGTTAGTCTTCATTCTACGGGTATTATACTACAGAGGTTAGTCTTCATTCTAATGGTATTATACTACAGAGGTTAGTCTTCATTCTACTGGTATTATACTACAGAGGTTAGTCTTCATTCTACTGGTATTATACTACAGAGGTTAGTCCTCATTCTACTGGTATTATACTACAGAGGTTAGTCTTCATTCTACTGGTATTATAATACAGAGGTTAGTCTTCATTCTGCTGGTATTATAGTAGTCTTCATTCTACTGATATTATAATACAGAGGTTAGTCTTCATTCTACTGGTATTATACTACAGAGGTTAGTCTTCATTCTATTGGTATTATACTACAGAGGTTAGTCTTCATTCTACTGGTATTATAATACAGAGGTTAGTCTTCATTCTACTGGTATTATAGTAGTCTTCATTCTACTGATATTATAATACAGAGGTTAGTCTTCATTCTGCTGATATTATAGTAGTCTTCATTCTACTGATATTATAATACAGAGGTTAGTCTTCATTCTACTGGTATTATAGTAGTCTTCATTCTACTGGTATTATTATACAGAGGTTAGTCTTCATTCTACTGGTATTATAGTAGTCATCATTCTACTGATATTATAATACAGAGGTTAGTCTTCATTCAACTGGTATTATACTACAGAGGTTAGTCTTCATTCTACTGGTATTATACTACAGAGGTTAGTCTTCATTCTACTGGTATTATACTACAGAGGTTAGTCCTCATTCTACTGGTATTATACTACAGAGGTTAGTCTTCTTTCTACTGGTATTATACTACAGAGGTTAGTCTTCATTCTACTGGTATTATAGTAGTCTTCATTCTACTGATTTTATAATACAGAGGTTAGTCTTCATTCTACTGGTATTATAGTAGTCTTCATTCTACTGGTATTATTATACAGAGGTTAGTCTTCATTCTACTGGTATTATAGTAGTCTTCATTCTACTGATATTATAATACAGAGGTTAGTCTTCATTCTACTGATATTATAGTAGTCTTCATTCTACTGATATTATAATACAGAGGTTAGTCTTCATTCTACTGGTATTATAGTAGTCTTCATTCTACTGGTATTATTATACAGAGGTTAGTCTTCATTCTACTGGTATTATAGTATTCTTCATTCTACTGATATTATAATACAGAGGTTAGTCTTCATTCTACTGATATTATAATACAGAGGTTAGTCTTCATTCTGCTGATATTATAGTAGTCTTCATTCTACTGATATTATAATACAGAGGTTAGTCTTCATTCTACTGGTATTATAGTAGTCTTCATTCTACTGGTATTATTATACAGAGGTTAGTCTTCATTCTACTGGTATTATAGTAGTCATCATTCTACTGATATTGTAATACAGAGGTTAGTCTTCATTCAACTGGTATTATACTACAGAGGTTAGTCTTCATTCTACTGGTATTATACTACAGAGGTTAGTCTTCATTCTACTGGTATTATACTACAGAGGTTAGTCCTCATTCTACTGGTATTATACTACAGAGGTTAGTCTTCTTTCTACTGGTATTATACTACAGAGGTTAGTCTTCATTCTACTGGTATTATAGTAGTCTTCATTCTACTGGTATTATAATACAGAGGTTAGTCTTCATTCTGCTGGTATCATAGTAGTCTTCATTCTACTGATATTATAATACAGAGGTTAGTCTTCATTCTACTGGTATTATACTACAGAGGTTAGTCTTCATTCTACTGGTATTATACTACAGAGGTTAGTCTTCATTCTACTGGTATTATAGTAGTCTTCATTCTACTGATATTAAAAGACAGAGGTTAGTCTTCATTCTACTGGTATTATAGTAGTCTTCATTCTACTGATATTATAATACAGAGGTTAGTCTTCATTCTGCTGATATTATAGTAGTCTTCATTCTACTGATTTTATAATACAGAGGTTAGTCTTCATTCTACTGGTATTATAGTAGTCTTCATTCTACTGGTATTATTATACAGAGGTTAGTCTTCATTCTACTGGTATTATAGTAGTCTTCATTCTACTGATATTATAATACAGAGGTTAGTCTTCATTCTACTGATATTATAGTAGTCTTCATTCTACTGATATTATAATACAGAGGTTAGTCTTCATTCTACTGGTATTATAGTAGTCTTCATTCTACTGGTATTATTATACAGAGGTTAGTCTTCATTCTACTGGTATTATAGTATTCTTCATTCTACTGATATTATAATACAGAGGTTAGTCTTCATTCTACTGGTATTATACTACAGAGGTTAGTCTTCATTCTACTGGTATTATACTACAGAGGTTAGTCTTCATTCTACTGGTATTATAGTACAGAGTTTAGTCTTCATTCTACTGGTATTATACTACAGAGGTTAGTCCTCATTCTACTGGTATTATACTACAGAGGTTAGTCTTCAGTCTACTGGTATTATACTACAGAGGTTAGTCTTCATTCTACTGGTATTATAGTAGTCTTCATTCTACTGGTATTATAATACAGAGGTTAGTCTTCATTCTACTGGTATTATACTACAGAGGTTAGTCTTCATTCTACTGGTATTATACTACATAGGTTAGTCTTCATTCTACTGGTATTATAGTAGTCTTCATTCTAATGGTATTATACTACAGAGGTTAGTCTTCATTCTACTGGTATTATACTACAGAGGTTAGTCTTCATTCTACTGGTATTATACTACAGAGGTTAGTCTTCATTCTACTGGTATTATACTACAGAGGTTAGTCTTCAGTCTACTGGTATTATAGTAGTCTTCATTCTACTGGTATTATGATACAGAGTCTAGTCTTCCTTCTACTGGTATTATAGTAGTCTTCATTCTACTGATATTATAATACAGAGGTTAGTCTTCATTCTACTGGTGTTATACTACAGAGGTTAGTCTTCTTTCTACTGGTATTATAATACAGAGGTTAGTCTTCATTCTACTGGTGTTATACTACAGATGTTAGTCTTCATTCTACTGGTATTATACTACAGAGGTTAGTCTTCATTCTACTGGTATTATAATAGTCTTCATTCTACTGGTATTATTATACAGAGGTTAGTCTTCATTCTACTGGTATTATATTAGTCTTCATTCTACTGGTATTATAATAGAGAGGTTAGTCTTCATTCTACTGGTATTGTAATAGTCTTCATTCTACTGGTATTATAATACAGAGGTTAGTCTTCATTCTACTGGTATTACAGTAGTCTTCATTCTACTGGTATTATAATACAGAGGTTAGTCTTCATTCTACTGGTATTATAATAGTCTTCATTCTACTGGTATTATAATACAGAGGTTAGTCTTCATTCTACTGGTATTATAGTAGTCTTCATTCTACTGGTATTATACTACAGAGGTTATTCTTCATTCTACTGATATTATAATACAGATGTTAGTCTTCATTCTACTGGTATTATAGTAGTCTTCATTCTACTGGTATTATACTACAGAGGTTAGTCTTCATTCTACTGGTATTATAGTAGTCTTCATTCTACTGGTATTATAATACAGAGGCTAGTCTTCATTCTACTGGTATTATAGTAGTCTTCATTCTACTGATATTATAATACAGAGGTTAGTCTTCATTCTACTGGTGTTATACTACAGAGGTTAGTCTTCTTTCTACTGGTATTATAATACAGAGGTTAGTCTTCATTCTACTGGTGTTATACTACAGAGGTTAGTCTTCATTCTACTGGTATTATACTACAGAGGTTAGTCTTCATTCTACTGGTATTATAATAGTCTTCATTCTACTGGTATTATAATACAGAGGTTAGTCTTCATTCTACTGGTATTATATTAGTCTTCATTCTACTGGTATTATAATACAGAGGTTAGTCTTCATTCTACTGGTATTATAATAGTCTTCATTCTACTGGTATTATAATACAGAGGTTCGTCTTCATTCTACTGGTATTACAGTAGTCTTCATTCTACTGGTATTATAATACAGAGGTTAGTCTTCATTCTACTGGTATTATAATAGTCTTCATTCTACTGGTATTATAATACAGAGGTTAGTCTTCATTCTACTGGTATTATAGTAGTCTTCATTCTACTGGTATTATACTACAGAGGTTATTCTTCATTCTACTGATATTATAATACAGATGTTAGTCTTCATTCTACTGGTATTATAGTAGTCTTCATTCTACTGGTATTATACTACAGAGGTTAGTCTTCATTCTACTGGTATTATAATACAGAGGTTAGTCTTCATTCTACTGGTATTATACTACAGAGGTTAGTGTTCATTCTACTGATATTATTGTAGTCTTCATTCTACTGGTATTATACTACAGAGGTTAGTCTTCATTCTACTCGTATTATACTACAGAGGTTAGTGTTCATTCTACTGATATTATAGTAGTCTTCATTCTACTGGTATTATACTACAGAGGTTAGTCTTCATTCTACTGGTATTATAATACAGAGGTTAGTCTTCATTCTACTGGTATTATACTACAGAGGTTAGTCTTCATTCTACTGGTATTATACTACAGAGGTTAGTCTTCATTCTACTGGTATTATAGTAGTCTTCATTCTACTGGTTCATTCCCCTTTCTCTCCTCTCCCCCTTCCTCTCTTCACCCCCTCGCTCTCCTCTCCCCCTCTCTCTCCTCTCCTCTCCCCTCTCTCTCCTCTCCTCTCCCCCTCTCTCTCCTCTCCTCTCCCCCTCCCTCTCCTCTCCCCCTTCCTCTCCTCTTCCCCCTTCCTCTCCTCTTCCCCCTTCCTCTCCTCTCTCCCCTTCCTCTCCTCTCCCCCTTCCTCTCCTCTCCCCTTCTCTCTCCTCTCCTCTCCCCCTTCCTCTCCTCTCCCCCTCTCTCTCCTCTCCCCCCTTCCTCTCCTCTCCCCCCTTCCTCTCCTCTCTCCCCTTTCTGGGGCGGCAGGGTAGCCTAGTGGTTAGAGCGTTGGACTAGTAACCGGAAGGTTGCAAGTTCAAACCCCCGAGCCGACAAGGTCTGTCGTTCTGCCCCTGAACAGGCAGTTAACCCACTGTTCCTAGGCCGTCATTGAAAATAAGAATTTGTTCTTAACTGACTTGCCTGGTTAAATAAAGGTAAAAAAAAAAAAAAAAAAAATTCTCTCCTCTCCTCTCCCCCTTCCTCTCCTCTTCCCCCTTCCTCTCCTCTCTCCCCTTCCTCTCCTCTCCCCCTTCCTCTCCTCTCCCCTTCTCTCTCCTCTCCTCTCCCCCTTTCTCTCCTCTCCCCCTTCCTCTCCTCTCCCCCCTTCCTCTCCTCTCTCCCCTTTCTCTCCTCTCCTCTCCCCCCCCTCTCCTCTCCCCCTCCCTCTCCTCTCCCTCTTCCTCTCCTCTCCCCCTTCCTCTCCTCTCTCCCCTTCCTCTCCTCTCCCCCTTCCTCTCCTATCTCTCGTTTCTCTCCTTTCTCTCCTCTCCCCCTCCCTCTCCTCTCCCCCTCCCTCTCCACTTCCCCCGTCCTCTTCTCTCCCCCCTTCCTCTCCTCTTTTCTCTCCTCTCCTCTCCCCCTCCCTCTCCTCTCCCCCTCCCTCTCCTCTCCCCCTTCCTCACCTCTCCCCCTTCCTCTCCTCTCTCCCCTTTCTGTCCTCTCCTCTCCCCCTTCCTCTCCTCTCCCCCCTTCCTCTCCTCTCTCCCCTTCCTCTCCTCTCCCCCCTTCCTCTCCTATCTCCACTTTCTCTCCTCTCCCCCTTCCTCTCCTCTCCCCCCTTCCTCTCCTCTCTCCCCTTCCTCTCCTCTCCCCCCTTCCTCTCCTATCTCCACTTTCTCTCCTCTCCCCCTTCCTCTCCTCTCCCCCTTCCTCTCCTCTCCTCTCCCCCTCCCTCTCCTCTCCCCTCTCCTCTCCTCTCCCCCTCCCTCTCCTCTCCCCCTTCCTCTCCTCTCCCCCCTTCCTCTCCTCTCTCCCCTTTCTCTCCTCTCCTCTCCCCCTCCCTCTCCTCTCCCCCTCCCTCTCCTCTCCCTCTTCCTCTCCTCTCCCCCTTCCTCTCCTCTCTCCCCTTCCTCTCCTCTCCCCCTTCCTCTCCTATCTCTCCTTTCTCTCCTTTCTCTCCTCTCCCCCTCCCTCTCCTCTCCCCCTCCCTCTCCACTTCCCCCGTCCTCTTCTCTCCCCCCTTCCTCTCCTCTCTCCCCTTTCTCTCCTCTCCTCTCCTCTCCCCCTCCCTCTCCTCTCCCCCTCCCTCTCCTCTCCCCCTTCCTCACCTCTCCCCCTTCCTCTCCTCTCTCCCCTTTCTGTCCTCTCCTCTCCCCCTCCCTCTCCTCTCCCCCTTCCTCTCCTCTCCCCCTTCCTCTCCTCTCTCCCCTTCCTCTCCTCTCCCCCCTTCCTCTCCTATCTCCACTTTCTCTCCTCTCCCCCTTCCTCTCCTCTCCCCTTCCTCTCCTCTCTCCCCTTCCTCTCCTCTCCCCCCTTCCTCTCCTCTCTCCTCTTTCTCTCTTCTCCCCCCTCTCTCTCTTCTTCTCCCTCTGCCCCCCTCTCTCCTCCCCCCACTCCCTCTCTCTCTATCTCACGGCCTCTAGCTCAGTAGTAGTTGTCTACCATGTATTTTTTAAAGTAGGGCACTGCTGAGTAATATCTAGCACCTAGAAATTATTATTCATGATGTCACCACCCACCTAGGACACAACACTTTCTCACTACCACACACACACACCACACACACACACACACGCACACACACACACACACACACACACACACACACACACACACACACACACACACCACACACACCACACACACCACACACACCTCACACACCTCACACCACACACACCTCACACCACACCACACACACACACCACACACAGTCTTGTAAGTACTACTAACGTCCTACAAAGCTAAGCCTTGTAAGTAGCGGGTTGATATTTCTGGAGAGAAGCCAGACTTATTCATTCATCATCTGGTTCTATTTTCTCAGTGAGATGATGTTGGCGACATTCAATGTGAGACATCGTGGCTGTATTTACCATGCTTGGTGTAACACAGCACACACACACACACACACACACACACACACACACACACACACACACACACACACACACACACACAGGGCTTAGAAATCTACTGGGTTCTGAACTGAAATCTACTGGGTTCTGAACCGAAATCTACTGTGTTCTGAAATGAAATCTACTGGGTTCTGAACTGAAATCCACTGGGTTCTGAACCGTAATCTACTGGGTTCTGAACCGAAATCTACTGGGTTCTGAACTGAAATCTACTGGGTTCTGAACCGAAATCTACTGGGTTCTGAACTGAAATCTACTGGGTTCTGAACCGAAATCTACTGGGTTCTGAACCGAAATCTACTGGTTTCTGAACCGAAATCTACTGGGTTCTGAACTGAAATCTACTGGGTTCTAAACTGAAATCTACTTTGTTCTGAATTGAAATCTACTGGGTTCTGAACAGAAGTCTTCTGAGTTCTGAACAGAAATCTACTGGGTTCTGAACAGAGTCTGTTTTTCAAGAGAGCAGCCATCCCACATCCCCCTCCATCTTTCTAGAACCAATGCCTTTTAACCTTTCTCTTCTTCCTGCAGGGGAATTCTGGGAGTTTTTTTTATTCTTTCGTTTCTTGAGGATGAAGCAACACAGTGGAACCCTCCCTTAACACTGGTGAGTGATGATGACCCTCCCTTAACACTGGTGAGTGATGAAGAGTGATGATGACGGTAATGAATATACAAGCATATTGTGCAGCATAGTTGGATTCAAAGTTTATTTGACCCTCTTCCTTATGTAGGTATGATGTCTGCCTTAATGGTCACCCCTTCAGATAAAGTGTAAACAGAATGTCCAGCTGAACGTGAATAGTCTCCAGAGAACACCTCCCCTTCTGTCAGAGAACACCTCCCCTTCTGTCAGAGAACACCTCCCCTTCTGTCAGAGAACACCTCCCCTTCTGTCAGAGAACACCTCCCCTTCTGTCAGAGAACACCTCCCCTTCTGTCAGAGAACACCTCCCCCTCTGTCAGAGAACACCTCCCCCTCTGTCAGAGAACACCTCCCCCTCTGTCAGAGAACACCTCCCCTTCTGTCAGAGAACACCTCCCACTCTGTCAGAGAACACCTCCCCTTCTGTCAGAGAACACCTCCCCTTCTGTCAGAGAACACCTCCCCTTCTGTCAGAGAACACCTCCCCCTCTGTCAGAGAACACCTCCCCTTCTGTCAGAGAACACCTCCC
>NW_023493672.1:377500-400000 GCF_013265735.2 Oncorhynchus mykiss | reverse complement strand
CACACGACTAAATATTAACTATAACTTCACCTCTCTGAGGACGTAGTAACGTCACACGACTAAATATAAACTATAACTTCACCTCTCTGAGGACTTAGTAACGTCACACGACTAAATATTAACTATAACTTCACCTCTCTGAGGACTTAGTAACGTCACACGACTAAATATTAACTATAACTTCACCTCTCTGAGGACGTAGTAACGTCACACGACTAAATATAAACTACAACTTCACCTCTCTGAGGACTTAGTAACGTCACACGACTAAATATAAACTATAACTTCACCTCTCTGAGGACTTAGTAACGTCACACGACTAAATATAAACTATAACTTCACCTCTCTGAGGACTTAGTAACGTCATACGACTAAATATTAACTATAACTTCACCTCTCTGAGGACTTAGTAACGTCATACGACTAAATATTAACTATAACTTCACCTCTCTGAGGTGTTGAAAAGATTGTGGTGGACTATATGAACACCACCCATTACTAAATCTAACTATAACCTAGTGGTGGACTATATAAACACCACCCATTACTAAATCTAACTATAACCTAGTGGTTACCTATATAAACACCACCCATTACTAAATCTAACTATAACCTAGTGGTTACCTATATAACCACCACCCATTACCAAATCTAACTACAACCTAGTGGTGGACTATATAAACACCACCCATTACTAAATCTAACTATAACCTAGTGGTTACCTATATAAACACCACCCATTACTAAATCTAACTATAACCTAGTGGTTACCTATATAAACACCACCCATTACTAAATCTAACTATAACCTAGTGGTGGACTATATAAACACCACCCATTACTAAATCTAACTATAACCTAGTGGTGGACTATATAAACACCACCCATTACTAAATCTAACTATAACCTAGTGGTGGACTATATAAACACCTCCCATTACTAAATCTAACTATAACCTAGTGGTGGACTATATAAACACCACCCATTACTAAATCTAACTATAACCTAGTGGTTACCTATATAAACACCACCCATTACTAAATCTAACTATAACCTAGTGGTGGACTATATAAACACCACCCATTACTAAATCTATCTATAACCTAGTGGTTACCTATATAAACACCACCCATTACTAAATCTAACTATAACCTAGTGGTTACCTATATAAACACCACCCATTACTAAATCTATCTATAACCTAGTGGTTACCTATATAAACACCACCCATTACTAAATCTAACTATAACCTAGTGGTTACCTATATAAACTCCACCTATTACTAAATCTAACTATAACCTAGTGGTTACCTATATAAACACCACCCATTACTAAATCTAACTACAACCTAGTGGTTACCTATATAAACACCACCCATTACTAAATCTATCTATAACCTAGTGGTTACCTATATAAACACCACCCATTACTAAATCTAACTATAACCTAGTGGTTACCTATATAAACACCACCCATTACTAAATCTAACTATAACCTAGTGGTTACCTATATAAACACCACCCATTACTAAATCTAACTATAACCTAGTGGTTACCTATATAAACACCACCCATTACTAAATCTAACTATAACCTAGTGGTTACCTATATAAACACCACCCATTACTAAATCTAACTATAACCTAGTGGTTACCTATATAAACACCACCCATTACTAAATCTAACTATAACCTAGTGGTTACCTATATAAACACCACCCATTACTAAATCTAACTATAACCTAGTGGTTACCTATATAAACACCACCCATTACTAAATCTATCTATAACCTAGTGGTTACCTATATAAACACCACCCATTACTAAATCTAACTATAACCTAGTGGTTACCTATATAAACACCACCCATTACTAAATCTAACTATAACCTAGTGGTGGACTATATAAACACCACCCATTACTAAATCTAACTATAACCTAGTGGTTACCTATATAAACACCACCCATTACTAAATCTAACTATAACCTAGTGGTTACCTATATAAACACCACCCATTACTAAATCTAACTATAACCTAGTGGTTACCTATATAAACACCACCCATTACTAAATCTAACTATAACCTAGTGGTGGACTATATAAACACCACCCATTACTAAATCTAACTATAACCTAGTGGTGGACTATATAAATACCACACATTACTAAATCTAACTATAACCTAGTGGTGGACTATATAAACACCACCCATTACTAAGTCTAACTATAACCTAGTGGTTACCTATATAAACACCACCCATTACTAAATCTAACTATAACCTAGTGGTGGACTATATCAACACCACCCATTACTAAATCTAACTATAACCTAGTGGTGGACTATATAAACACCACCCATTACTAAATCTAACTATAACCTAGTGGTGGACTATATAAACACCACCCATTACTAAATCTAACTATAACCTAGTGGTTACCTATATAAACACCACCCATTACTAAATCTATCTATAACCTAGTGGTTACCTATATAAACACCACCCATTACTAAATCTAACTATAACCTAGTGGTTACCTATATAAACACCACCCATTACTAAATCTAACTATAACCTAGTGGTTACCTATATAAACACCACCCATTACTAAATCTAACTATAACCTAGTGGTTACCTATATAAACACCACCCATTACTAAATCTAACTATAACCTAGTGGTTACCTATATAAACACCACCCATTACTAAATCTAACTATAACCTAGTGGTTACCTATATAAACACCACCCATTACTAAATCTAACTATAACCTAGTGGTTACCTATATAAACACCACCCATTACTAAATCTAACTATAACCTAGTGGTTACCTATATAAACACCACCCATTACTAAATCTAACTATAACCTAGTGGTTACCTATATAAACACCACCCATTACTAAATATAACTATAACCTCGTGGTTACCTATATAAACACCACCCATTACTAAATCTAACTATAACCTAGTGGTGGACTATATAAACACCACCCATTACTAAATCTAACTATAACCTAGTGGTGGACTATATAAACACCACCCATTACTAAATCTAACTATAACCTAGTGGTTACCTATATAAACACCACCCATTACTAAATCTATCTATAACCTAGTGGTTACCTATATAAACACCACCCATTACTAAATCTAACTATAACCTAGTGGTGGACTATATAAACACCACCCATTACTAAATCTAACTATAACCTAGTGGTTACCTATATAAACACCACCCATTACTAAATCTAACTATAACCTAGTGGTTACATATATAAACACCACCCATTACTAAATCTAACTATAACCTAGTGGTTACCTATATAAACACCACCCATTACTAAATCTAACTATAACCTAGTGGTTACCTATATAAACACCACCCATTACTAAATCTAACTATAACCTAGTGGTTACCTATATAAACACCACCCATTACTAAATCTAACTATAACCTAGTGGTTACCTATATAAACACCACCCATTACTAAATATAACTATAACCTAGTGGTTACCTATATAAACACCACCCATTACTAAATCTAACTATAACCTAGTGGTTACCTATATAAACACCACCCATTACTAAATCTAACTATAACCTAGTGGTTACCTATATAAACACCACCCATTACTAAATCTAACTATAACCTAGTGGTGGACTATATGAACACCACCCATTACTAAATCTAACTATAACCTAGTGGTGGACTATATAAACACCACCCATTACTAAATCTAACTATAACCTAGTGGTTACCTATATAAACACCACCCATTACTAAATCGAACTATAACCTAGTGGTGGACTATATAAACACCACCCATTACTAAATCTAACTATAACCTAGTGGTGGACTATATAAACACCACCCATTACTAAATCTAACTATAACCTAGTGGTGGACTATATAAACACCACCCATTACTAAATCTAACTATAACCTAGTGGTGGACTATATAAACACCACCCATTACTAAATCTAACTATAACCTAGTGGTTACCTATATAAACACCACCCATTACTAAATCTAACTATAACCTAGTGGTTACCTATATAAACACCACCCATTACTAAATCTAACTATAACCTAGTGGTTACCTATATAAACACCACCCATTACTAAATCTAACTATAACCTAGTGGTTACCTATATAAACACCACCCATTACTAAATCTATCTATAACCTAGTGGTGGATTATATAAACACCACCCATTACTAAATCTAACTATAACCTAGTGGTTACCTATATAAACACCACCCATTACTAAATCTAACTATAACCTAGTGGTTACCTATATAAACACCACCCATTACTAAATCTATCTATAACCTAGTGGTTACCTATATAAAGACCACCCATTACCAAATCTAACTATAACCTAGTGGTTACCTATATAAACACCACCCATTACTAAATCTAACTATAACCTAGTGGTTACCTATATAAACACCACCCATTACTAAATCTAACTATAACCTAGTGGTTACCTATATAAACACCACCCATTACTAAATCTAACTATAACCTAGTGGGGGACTATATAAACACCACCCATTACTAAATCTAACTATAACCTAGTGGTTACCTATATAAACACCACCCATTACTAAATCTAACTATAACCTAGTGGTTACCTATATAAAGACCACCCATTACCAAATCTAACTATAACCTAGTTGTTACCTATATAAAGACCACCCATTACCAAATCTAACTATAACCTAGTGGTTACCTATATAAACACCACCCATTACTAAATCTAACTATAACCTAGTGGTGACCTATATAAACACCACCCATTACTAAATCTAACTATAACCTAGTGGTTACCTATATAAACACCACCCATTACTAAATCTAACTATAACCTAGTGGTTACCTATATAAACACCACCCATTACTAAATCTAACTATAACCTAGTGGTTACCTATATAAACACCACCCATTACTAAATCTAACTATAACCTAGTGGTGGACTATATAAACACCACCCATTACTAAATCTAACTATAACCTAGTGGTTACCTATATAAACACCACCCATTACTAAATCTAACTATAACCTAGTGGTGGACTATATGAACACCACCCATTACTAAATCTAACTATAACCTAGTGGTGGACTATATAAACACCACCCATTACTAAATCTAACTATAACCTAGTGGTTACCTATATAGACACCACCCATTACTAAATCTAACTATAACCTAGTGGTGGACTATATAAACACCACCCATTACTAAATCTAACTATAACCTAGTGGTTACCTATATAAACACCATCCATTACTAAATCTAACTATAACCTAGTGGTTACCTATATAAACACCACCCATTACTAAATCTATCTATAACCTAGTGGTTACCTATATAAACACCACCCATTACTAAATCTAACTATAACCTAGTGGTTACCTATATAAACACCACCCATTACTAAATCTAACTATAACCTAGTGGGTACCTATATAAACACCACCCATTACTAAATCTAACTATAACCTAGTGGTTACCTATATAAACACCACCCATTACTAAATCTAACTATAACCTAGTGGTTACATATATAAACACCACCCATTACTAAATATATCTATAACCTAGTGGTTACCTATATAAACACCACCCATTACTAAATCTATATATAACCTAGTGGTTACCTATATAAACACCACCCATTACTAAATCTAACTATAACCTAGTGGTTACCTATATAAACACCACCCATTACTAAATCTATCTATAACCTAGTGGTTACCTATATAAACACCACCCATTACTAAATCTAACTATAACCTAGTGGTTACCTATATAAACACCACCCATTACTAAATCTAACTACAACCTAGTGGTGGACTATATAAACACCACCCATTACTAAATCTAACTATAACCTAGTGGTTACCTATATAAACACCACCCATTACTAAATCTAACTATAACCTAGTGGTGGACTATATAAACACCACCCATTACTAAATCTAACTATAACCTAGTGGTGACCTATATAAACACCACCCATTACTAAATCTAACTATAACCTAGTGGTTACCTATATATACACCACCCATTACTAAATCTAACTATAACCTAGTGGTTACCTATATATACACCACCCATTACTAAATCTAACTATAACCTAGTGGTTACCTATATAAACACCACCCATTACTAAATCTAACTATAACCTAGTGGTTACCTATATAACCACCACCCATTACTAAATCTAACTATAACCTAGTGGTGGACTATATAAACACCACCCATTACTAAATCTAACTATAACCTAGTGGTTACCTATATAAACACCACCCATTACTAAATCGAACTATAACCTAGTGGTGGACTATATAAACACCACCCATTACTAAATCTAATTATAACCTAGTGGTTACCTATATAAACACCACCCATTACTAAATCTAACTATAACCTAGTGGTTACCTATATAACACACCACCCATTACTAAGTCTAACTATAACCTAGTGGTGGACTATATAAACACCACCCATTACTAAATCTAACTATAACCTAGTGGTTACCTATATAAACACCACCCATTACTAAATCTAACTATAACCTAGTGGTTACCTATATAAACACCACCCATTACTAAATCTAACTATAACCTAGTGGTTACCTATATAAACACCACCCATTACTAAATCTAACTATAACCTAGTGGTTACCTATATAAACACCACCCATTACTAAATCTAACTATAACCTAGTGGTGGACTATATAAACACCACCCATTACTAAATCTAACTATAACCTAGTGGTTACCTATATAAACACCACCCATTACTAAATCTAACTATAACCTAGTGGTGGACTATATGAACACCACCCATTACTAAATCTAACTATAACCTAGTGGTGGACTATATAAACACCACCCATTACTAAATCTAACTATAACCTAGTGGTTACCTATATAGACACCACCCATTACTAAATCTAACTATAACCTAGTGGTGGACTATATAAACACCACCCATTACTAAATCTAACTATAACCTAGTGGTTACCTATATAAACACCATCCATTACTAAATCTAACTATAACCTAGTGGTTACCTATATAAACACCATCCATTACTAAATCTATCTATAACCTAGTGGTTACCTATATAAACACCACCCATTACTAAATCTAACTATAACCTAGTGGTTACCTATATAAACACCACCCATTACTAAATCTAACTATAACCTAGTGGTTACCTATATCAACACCACCCATTACTAAATCTAACTATAACCTAGTGGTTACCTATATAAACACCACCCATTACTAAATCTAACTATAACCTAGTGGTTACATATATAAACACCACCCATTACTAAATATATCTATAACCTAGTGGTTACCTATATAAACACCACCCATTACTAAATCTATATATAACCTAGTGGTTACCTATATAAACACCACCCATTACTAAATCTAACTATAACCTAGTGGTTACCTATATAAACACCACCCATTACTAAATCTATCTATAACCTAGTGGTTACCTATATAAACACCACCCATTACTAAATCTAACTATAACCTAGTGGTTACCTATATAAACACCACCCATTACTAAATCTAACTACAACCTAGTGGTGGACTATATAAACACCACCCATTACTAAATCTAACTATAACCTAGTGGTTACCTATATAAACACCACCCATTACTAAATCTAACTATAACCTAGTGGTGGACTATATAAACACAACCCATTACTAAATCTAACTATAACCTAGTGGTGACCTATATAAACACCACCTATTACTAAATCTAACTATAACCTAGTGGTTACCTATATATACACCACCCATTACTAAATCTAACTATAACCTAGTGGTTACCTATATATACACAACCCATTACTAAATCTAACTATAACCTAGTGGTTACCTATATAAACACCACCCATTACTAAATCTAACTATAACCTAGTGGTTACCTATATAACCACCACCCATTACTAAATCTAACTATAACCTAGTGGTGGACTATATAAACACCACCCATTACTAAATCTAACTATAACCTAGTGGTTACCTATATAAACACCACCCATTACTAAATCGAACTATAACCTAGTGGTGGACTATATAAACACCACCCATTACTAAATCTAATTATAACCTAGTGGTTACCTATATAAACACCACCCATTACTAAATCTAACTATAACCTAGTGGTTACCTATATAACACACCACCCATTACTAAGTCTAACTATAACCTAGTGGTTACCTATATATACACCACCCATTACTAAATCTAACTATAACCTAGTGGTGGACTATATAAACACCACCCATTACTAAATCTAACTATAACCTAGTGGTTACCTATATAAACACCACCCATTACTAAATCTAACTATAACCTAGTGGTGGACTATATAAACACCACCCATTACTAAATCTAACTATAACCTAGTGGTTACCTATATAAACACCACCCATTACTAAATCTAACTATAACCTAGTGGTTACCTATATAAACACCACCCATTACTAAATCTAACTATAACCTAGTGGTTACCTATATAAACACCACCCATTACTAAATCTAACTATAACCTAGTGGTTACCTATATAAACACCACCCATTACTAAATCTAACTATAACCTAGTGGTGGACTATATAAACACCACCCATTACTAAATCTAACTATAACCTAGTGGTGGACTATATAAACACCACCCATTACTAAATCTAACTATAACCTAGTGGTGGACTATATAAACACCACCCATTACTAAATCTAACTATAACCTAGTGGTGGACTATATAAACACCACCCATTACTAAATCTAACTATAACCTAGTGGTTACCTATATAAACACCACCCATTACTAAATCTAACTATAACCTAGTGGTTACCTATATAAACACCACCCATTACTAAATCTAACTATAACCTAGTGGTTACCTATATAAACACCACCCATTACTAAATCTAACTATAACCTAGTGGTTACCTATATAAACACCACCCATTACTAAATATATCTATAACCTAGTGGTGGATTATATAAACACCACCCATTACTAAATCTAACTATAACCTAGTGGTTACCTATATAAACACCACCCATTACTAAATCTAACTATAACCTAGTGGTTACCTATATAAACACCACCCATTACTAAATCTATCTATAACCTAGTGGTTACCTATATAAAGACCACCCATTACCAAATCTAACTATAACCTAGTGGTTACCTATATAAACACCACCCATTACTAAATCTAACTATAACCTAGTGGTTACCTATATAAACACCACCCATTACTAAATCTAACTATAACCTAGTGGTTACCTATATAAACACCACCCATTACTAAATCTAACTATAACCTAGTGGGGGACTATATAAACACCACCCATTACTAAATCTAACTATAACCTAGTGGTTACCTATATAAACACCACCCATTACTAAATCTAACTATAACCTAGTGGTTACCTATATAAAGACCACCCATTACCAAATCTAACTATAACCTAGTGGTTACCTATATAAAGACCACCCATTACCAAATCTAACTATAACCTAGTGGTTACCTATATAAACACCACCCATTACTAAATCTAACTATAACCTAGTGGTGACCTATATAAACACCACCCATTACTAAATCTAACTATAACCTAGTGGTTACCTATATAAACACCACCCATTACTAAATCTAACTATAACCTAGTGGTTACCTATATAAACACCACCCATTACTAAATCTAACTATAACCTAGTGGTTACCTATATAAACACCACCCATTACTAAATCTAACTATAACCTAGTGGTGGACTATATAAACACCACCCATTACTAAATCTAACTATAACCTAGTGGTTACCTATATAAACACCACCCATTACTAAATCTAACTATAACCTAGTGGTGGACTATATGAACACCACCCATTACTAAATCTAACTATAACCTAGTGGTGGACTATATAAACACCACCCATTACTAAATCTAACTATAACCTAGTGGTTACCTATATAGACACCACCCATTACTAAATCTAACTATAACCTAGTGGTGGACTATATAAACACCACCCATTACTAAATCTAACTATAACCTAGTGGTTACCTATATAAACACCATCCATTACTAAATCTAACTATAACCTAGTGGTTACCTATATAAACACCACCCATTACTAAATCTATCTATAACCTAGTGGTTACCTATATAAACACCACCCATTACTAAATCTAACTATAACCTAGTGGTTACCTATATAAACACCACCCATTACTAAATCTAACTATAACCTAGTGGTTACCTATATAAACACCACCCATTACTAAATCTAACTATAACCTAGTGGTTACCTATATAAACACCACCCATTACTAAATCTAACTATAACCTAGTGGTTACATATATAAACACCACCCATTACTAAATATATCTATAACCTAGTGGTTACCTATATAAACACCACCCATTACTAAATCTATATATAACCTAGTGGTTACCTATATAAACACCACCCATTACTAAATCTAACTATAACCTAGTGGTTACCTATATAAACACCACCCATTACTAAATCTATCTATAACCTAGTGGTTACCTATATAAACACCACCCATTACTAAATCTAACTATAACCTAGTGGTTACCTATATAAACACCACCCATTACTAAATCTAACTACAACCTATTGGTGGACTATATAAACACCATCCATTACTAAATCTAACTATAACCTAGTGGTTACCTATATAAACACCACCCATTACTAAATCTAACTATAACCTAGTGGTGGACTATATAAACACCACCCATTACTAAATCTAACTATAACCTAGTGGTGACCTATATAAACACCACCCATTACTAAATCTAACTATAACCTAGTGGTTACCTATATATACACCACCCATTACTAAATCTAACTATAACCTAGTGGTTACCTATATATACACCACCCATTACTAAATCTAACTATAACCTAGTGGTTACCTATATATACACCACCCATTACTAAATCTAACTATAACCTAGTGGTTACCTATATAAACACCACCCATTACTAAATCTAACTATAACCTAGTGGTTACCTATATAACCACCACCCATTACTAAATCTAACTATAACCTAGTGGTGGACTATATAAACACCACCCATTACTAAATCTAACTATAACCTAGTGGTTACCTATATAAACACCACCCATTACTAAATCGAACTATAACCTAGTGGTGGACTATATAAACACCACCCATTACTAAATCTAATTATAACCTAGTGGTTACCTATATAAACACCACCCATTACTAAATCTAACTATAACCTAGTGGTTACCTATATAACACACCACCCATTACTAAGTCTAACTATAACCTAGTGGTGGACTATATAAACACCACCCATTACTAAATCTAACTATAACCTAGTGGTTACCTATATAAACACCACCCATTACTAAATCTAACTATAACCTAGTGGTTACCTATATAAACACCACCCATTACTAAATCTAACTATAACCTAGTGGTTACCTATATAAACACCACCCATTACTAAATCTAACTATAACCTAGTGGTTACCTATATAAACACCACCCATTACTAAATCTAACTATAACCTAGTGGTGAACTATATAAATACCACCCATTACTAAATCTAACTATAACCTAGTGGTTACCTATATAAACACCACCCATTACTAAATCTAACTATAACCTAGTGGTGGACTATATGAACACCACCCATTACTAAATCTAACTATAACCTAGTGGTGGACTATATAAACACCACCCATTACTAAATCTAACTATAACCTAGTGGTTACCTATATAGACACCACCCATTACTAAATCTAACTATAACCTAGTGGTGGACTATATAAACACCACCCATTACTAAATCTAACTATAACCTAGTGGTTACCTATATAAACACCATCCATTACTAAATCTAACTATAACCTAGTGGTTACCTATATAAACACCATCCATTACTAAATCTATCTATAACCTAGTGGTTACCTATATAAACACCACCCATTACTAAATCTAACTATAACCTAGTGGTTACCTATATAAATACCACCCATTACTAAATCTAACTATAACCTAGTGGTTACCTATATCAACACCACCCATTACTAAATCTAACTATAACCTAGTGGTTACCTATATAAACACCACCCATTACTAAATCTAACTATAACCTAGTGGTTACATATATAAACACCACCCATTACTAAATATATCTATAACCTAGTGGTTACCTATATAAACACCACCCATTACTAAATCTATATATAACCTAGTGGTTACCTATATAAACACCACCCATTACTAAATCTAACTATAACCTAGTGGTTACCTATATAAACACCACCCATTACTAAATCTATCTATAACCTAGTGGTTACCTATATAAACACCACCCATTACTAAATCTAACTATAACCTAGTGGTTACCTATATAAACACCACCCATTACTAAATCTAACTACAACCTAGTGGTGGACTATATAAACACCACCCATTACTAAATCTAACTATAACCTAGTGGTTACCTATATAAACACCACCCATTACTAAATCTAACTATAACCTAGTGGTGGACTATATAAACACCACCCATTACTAAATCTAACTATAACCTAGTGGTGACCTATATAAACACCACCCATTACTAAATCTAACTATAACCTAGTGGTTACCTATATATACACCACCCATTACTAAATCTAACTATAACCTAGTGGTTACCTATATATACACCACCCATTACTAAATCTAACTATAACCTAGTGGTTACCTATATAAACACCACCCATTACTAAATCTAACTATAACCTAGTGGTTACCTATATAACCACCACCCATTACTAAATCTAACTATAACCTAGTGGTGGACTATATAAACACCACCCATTACTAAATCTAACTATAACCTAGTGGTTACCTATATAAACACCACCCATTACTAAATCGAACTATAACCTAGTGGTGGACTATATAAACACCACCCATTACTAAATCTAATTATAACCTAGTGGTTACCTATATAAACACCACCCATTACTAAATCTAACTATAACCTAGTGGTGGACTATATAAACACCACCCATTACTAAATCTAACTATAACCTAGTGGTGGACTATATAAACACCACCCATTACTAAATCTAACTATAACCTAGTGGTGGACTATATAAACACCACCCATTACTAAATCTAACTATAACCTAGTGGTGGACTATATAAACACCACCCATTACTAAATCTAACTATAACCTAGTGGTTACCTATATAAACACCACCCATTACTAAATCTATCTATAACCTAGTGGTTACCTATATATGCACCACCCATTACTAAATCTAACTATAACCTAGTGGTGGACTATATAAACACCACCCATTACTAAATCTAACTATAACCTAGTGGTTACCTATATAAACACCACCCATTACTAAATCTAACTATAACCTAGTGGTTACCTATATAAACACCACCCATTACTAAATCTAACTATAACCTAGATGTTACCTATATAACCACCACCCATTACTAAATCTAACTATAACCTAGTGGTGGACTATATAAACACCACCCATTACTAAATCTAACTATAACCTAGTGGTTACCTATATAAACACCACCCATTACTAAATCGAACTATAACCTAGTGGTGGACTATATAAACACCACCCATTACTAAATCTAATTATAACCTAGTGGTTACCTATATAAACACCACCCATTACTAAATCTAACTATAACCTAGTGGTTACCTATATAACACACCACCCATTACTAAGTCTAACTATAACCTAGTGGTTACCTATATATACACCACCCATTACTAAATCTAACTATAACCTAGTGGTGGACTATATAAACACCACCCATTACTAAATCTAACTATAACCTAGTGGTTACCTATATAAACACCACCCATTACTAAATCTAACTATAACCTAGTGGTGGACTATATAAACACCACCCATTACTAAATCTAACTATAACCTAGTGGTGGACTATATAAACACCACCCATTACTAAATCTAACTATAACCTAGTGGTGGACTATATAAACACCACCCATTACTAAATCTAACTATAACCTAGTGGTGGACTATATAAACACCACCCATTACTAAATCTAACTATAACCTAGTGGTGGACTATATAAACACCACCCATTACTAAATCTAACTATAACCTAGTGGTTACCTATATAAACACCACCCATTACTAAATCTATCTATAACCTAGTGGTTACCTATATATGCACCACCCATTACTAAATCTAACTATAACCTAGTGGTGGACTATATAAACACCACCCATTACTAAATCTAACTATAACCTAGTGGTGGACTATATAAACACCACCCATTACTAAATCTAACTATAACCTAGTGGTTACCTATATAAACACCACCCATTACTAAATCTATCTATAACCTAGTGGTTACCTATATATGCACCACCCATTACTAAATCTAACTATAACCTAGTGGTGGACTATATAAACACCACCCATTACTAAATCTAACTATAACCTAGTGGTTACCTATATAAACACCATCCATTACTAAATCTAACTATAACCTAGTGGTTACCTATATAAACACCACCCATTACTAAATCTAACTATAACCTAGTGGTTACCTATATAAACACCACCCATTACTAAATCTAACTATAACCTAGTGGTTACCTATATAAACACCATCCATTACTAAATCTAACTATAACCTAGTGGTTACCTATATAAACACCACCCATTACTAAATCTATCTATAACCTAGTGGTTACCTATATAAACACCACCCATTACTAAATCTAACTATAACCTAGTGGTTACCTATATAAACACCACCCATTACTAAATCTAACTATAACCTAGTGGTTACCTATATAAACACCACCCATTACTAAATCTAACTATAACCTAGTGGTTACCTATATAAACACCACCCATTACTAAATCTAACTATAACCTAGTGGTTACATATATAAACACCACCCATTACTAAATATATCTATAACCTAGTGGTTACCTATATAAACACCACCCATTACTAAATCTATATATAACCTAGTGGTTACCTATATAAACACCACCCATTACTAAATCTAACTATAACCTAGTGGTTACCTATATAAACACCACCCATTACTAAATCTATCTATAACCTAGTGGTTACCTATATAAACACCACCCATTACTAAATCTAACTATAACCTAGTGGTTACCTATATAAACACCACCCATTACTAAATCTAACTACAACCTAGTGGTGGACTATATAAACACCACCCATTACTAAATCTAACTATAACCTAGTGGTTACCTATATAAACACCACCCATTACTAAATCTAACTATAACCTAGTGGTGGACTATATAAACACCACCCATTACTAAATCTAACTATAACCTAGTGGTGACCTATATAAACACCACCCATTACTAAATCTAACTATAACCTAGTGGTTACCTATATATACACCACCCATTACTAAATCTAACTATAACCTAGTGGTTACCTATATAAACACCACCCATTACTAAATCTAACTATAACCTAGTGGTTACCTATATAACCACCACCCATTACTAAATCTAACTATAACCTAGTGGTGGACTATATAAACACCACCCATTACTAAATCTAACTATAACCTAGTGGTTACCTATATAAACACCACCCATTACTAAATCGAACTATAACCTAGTGGTGGACTATATAAACACCACCCATTACTAAATCTAATTATAACCTAGTGGTTACCTATATAAACACCACCCATTACTAAATCTAACTATAACCTAGTGGTTACCTATATAACACACCACCCATTACTAAGTCTAACTATAACCTAGTGGTTACCTATATATACACCACCCATTACTAAATCTAACTATAACCTAGTGGTGGACTATATAAACACCACCCATTACTAAATCTAACTATAACCTAGTGGTTGCCTATATAAACACCACCCATTACTAAATCTAACTATAACCTAGTGGTGGACTATATAAACACCACCCATTACTAAATCTAACTATAACCTAGTGGTGGACTATATAAACACCACCCATTACTAAATCTAACTATAACCTAGTGGTGGACTATATAAACACCACCCATTACTAAATCTAACTATAACCTAGTGGTGGACTATATAAACACCACCCATTACTAAATCTAACTATAACCTAGTGGTTACCTATATAAACACCACCCATTACTAAATCTATCTATAACCTAGTGGTTACCTATATATGCACCACCCATTACTAAATCTAACTATAACCTAGTGGTGGACTATATAAACACCACCCATTACTAAATCTAACTATAACCTAGTGGTTACCTATATAAACACCATCCATTACTAAATCTAACTATAACCTAGTGGTTACCTATATAAACACCACCCATTACTAAATCTAACTATAACCTAGTGGTTACCTATATAAACACCACCCATTACTAAATCTAACTATAACCTAGTGGTTACCTATATAAACACCACCCATTACTAAATCTAACTATAACCTAGTGGTTACCTATATAAACACCACCCATTACTAAATCTAACTATAACCTAGTGGTTACCTATATAAACACCACCCATTACTAAATATAACTATAACCTAGTGGTTACCTATATAAACACCACCCATTACTAAATATAACTATAACCTAGCCGTGGGCTACAGTACCAGTCTAAAGCTTGGACACACTGACTCATTCAAGGGTTTTTACTTTATTTTCAGTATGTTCTACATTGTAGAATAATAGTGAAGACATCAGAACTATGAATAAACACATATGGAATCATGTAGTAACCCCCCCCCCCCCCCCCCCAAAAAAAAAAAAAACGTATTAAACAAATCAAAATATATTTTATATTTGAGATTCTTCAAAGTAGCCTTTTGCCTTGACGGCAACTTTTCACACTCTTGACATTCTCTCAACCATCTTCATGAGGAATGCTTTTCCAACGGTCTTGAATCAGTTCCCACATATGCTTAGCACTCGTTGGCTGCCTGGGAGAATGCCAAGAGTGTGCCCCAAGTGAAAACGTTTGGTCAACCCAGGTCTAAAGGTCCAACTCCTTTATAAAATATAATGAATGTTCTCTGTGGTTGGATTTGACTAGAGTGGTGTAATACACGATACCACCACCAGATGGCAGCATTGCAACACTAACCGTAGAACCATCACGTCTCTCACAAGTCGTCTTGAAGGATTTTCCAGCAATCCTGGTTGGAGGATTCTGTATTCCCTCATTATTCCCTCATTATTCCCTCATTATTCCCTCATTATTCCCTCATTATTCCCTCCTTATTCCCTCATTATTCCCTCATTATTCCCTCATTATTCCCTCCTTATTCCCTCATTATTCCCTCATTATTCCCTCATTATTCCCTCCTTATTCCCTCATTATTCCCTCATTATTCCCTCATTATTCCCTCATTATTCCCTCATTTTTCCCTCATTATTCCCTCATTATTCCAGGAATTTTCCCACAAGGATTTTTTGAGAAAACTTGGACGAGAGTTTACCAGCCTTATGCAACCTTACTCACAAACTAGACGAGATACAGGCACACATATACAAACTACTCTATCAGGACACCTGGTTGTCTTCAATTTAACTTCACATAATCTTGTTCTGGCTCGGGCCAGATTGAATCTTCAGTGTGGCCTCTCTACTCAAATAAAGGACAGGTGACGTGTCATAAGAAATTGTACTGATATTCTCTCTCTCTCTTTCTGTTCAGCTCTTTCTCTTCTCTGTCTGAGGTTAGAACATGGACCATGGAAGAAGGTAAGATCTCTGCATTTTTTCTCTGCTGGCGGCGTGTGTGTGTGTGTGTGTGTGTGTGTGTGTGTGTGTGTGTGTGTGTGTGTGTGTGTGTGTGTGTGTGTGTGTGTGTGTGTGTGTGTGTGTGTGTGTGTGTGTGTGTGTGTGTGTGTGTGTGTGTGTGCGTGCGTGTGTGTGTGATCAATGCCCTCTGGGGGAAAAACTTCATATGAATCCACCTATACACCTGGGCACAAACTCACCCTGCTATTAACACAGTAATGACATGGAGTTATTGTGGCTCTGCGTTAGATGTCTGTCTGCATGTACATACAGTACCTTAGTACAGAGCTGTTCAACTCCGACCCTACAACGTTCTGAGTACTGCTGGGGTTTCTGTTCTACCTGATTATTAATCACAGGTCTAAATCAGTCTCTGATTAGAATATGAAGAATGAAAGAATCAACAGACCTGGTTTAGAGGTCCAGTTTTATATCTGGTTTAGAGGTTCAGTTTTATATCTGGTGTAGAGGTCCAGTATTATATCTGGTGTAGAGGTCCAGTATTATATCTGGTTTAGAGGTTCAGTTTTATATCTGGTTTAGAGGTCCAGTTTTATATCTGGTTTAGAGGTTCAGTTTTGTATCTGGTTTAGAGGTCCAGTTTTATATCTGGTGTAGAGGTCCAGTTTTATATCTGGTTTAGAGGTCCAGTTTTATATCTGGTTTAGAGGTCCAGTTTTATATCTGGTGTAGAGGTCCAGTTTTATATCTGGTTTAGAGGTCCAGTTTTATATCTGGTTTAGAGGTCCAGTTTTATATCTAGTGTGGAGGTCCAGTTTTGTATCTGGTTTAGAGGTCCAGTTTTATATCTGGTGTGGAGGTCCAATGAGGAGGAGGGATGAGGAGGAGAGATGAGGAGGAGAGATGAGGAGAGGAGGTGGAGATATGAGGTGGAGATATGAGGAGGAGAGATGAGGAGGAGAGATGAGGAGGAGAGATGAGGAGAGGAGGTGGAGAGATGAGGAGGAGAGATTAGGAGGAGAGATGAGGAGAGGAGGTGGAGAGATGAGGAGGAGAGATGAGGAGAGGAGGTGGAGAGATGAGGAGAGGAGAGGAGGTAGAGAGGTGAGGAGAAGTGATGAGGAGGAGAGATGAGGAGAGGGAAGGGAGAAGAGATGAGGAGGAGAGATGAGGAGGAGAGATGAGGAGAGGGAAGGGAGGAGAGGGAAGGGAGAAGAGATGGGGAGAGGGAAGGGAGAAGAGATGAGGAGAGGGAAGGGAGGAGAGATGAGGAGAGGGAAGGGAGAAGAGATGAGGAGGAGAGATGAGGAGGAGAGATGAGGAGAGGGAAGGGAGAAGAGATGGGGAGAGGGAAGGGAGAAGAGATGAGGAGAGGGAAGGGAGGAGAGATGAGGAGAGGGAAGGGAGAAGAGATGAGGAGGAGAGATGAGGAGGAGAGATGAGGAGAGGGAAGGGAGAAGAGATGAGGAGAGGGAAGGGAGAAGAGATGAGGAGAGGGAAGGGAGAAGAGATGAGGAGAGGGAAGGGAGAAGAGATGAGGAGAGGGAAGGGAGAAGAGATGAGGAGAGGGAAGGGAGAAGAGATGAGGAGAGGGAAGGGAGAAGAGATGAGGAGAGGGAAGGGAGAAGAGATGAGGAGAGGGAAGGGAGAAGAGATGAGGAGGAGAGGGAAGGGAGAAGAGATGAGGAGAGGGAAGGGAGAAGAGATGAGGAGAGGGAAGGGAGAAGAGATGAGGAGAGGGAAGGGAGAAGAGATGAGGAGAGGGAAGGGAGAAGAGATGAGGAGAGGGAAGGGAGAAGAGATGAGGAGAGGGAAGGGAGAAGAGATGAGGAGAGGGAAGGGAGAAGAGATGAGGAGAGGGAAGGGAGAAGAGATGAGGAGGAGAGGGAAGGGAGAAGAGATGAGGAGGAGAGGGAAGGGAGAAGAGATGAGGAGGAGAGGGAAGGGAGAAGAGATGAGGAGAGGGAAGGGAGAAGAGATGAGGAGAGGGAAGGGAGAAGAGATGAGGAGAGGGAAGGGAGAAGAGATGAGGAGAGGGAAGGGAGAAGAGATGAGGAGAGGGAAGGGAGAAGAGATGAGGAGGAGAGGGAAGGGAGAAGAGATGAGGAGGAGAGGGAAGGGAGAAGAGATGAGGAGGAGAGGGAAGGGAGAAGAGATGAGGAGGAGAGATGAGGAGAGGGAAGGGAGAAGAGATGAGGAGGAGAGATGAGGAGAGGGAAGGGAGAAGAGATGAGGAGGAGAGATGAGGAGAGGGAAGGGAGAAGAGATGAGGAGGAGAGATGAGGAGAGGGAAGGGAGAAGAGATGAGGAGGAGAGATGAGGAGAGGGAAGGGAGAAGAGATGAGGAGGAGAGATGAGGAGAGGGAAGGGAGAAGAGATGAGGAGGAGAGATGAGGAGAGGGAAGGGAGAAGAGATGAGGAGGAGAGATGAGGAGAGGGAAGGGAGAAGAGATGAGGAGAGGGAAGGGAGAAGAGATGAGGAGAGGGAAGGGAGAAGAGATGAGGAGAGGGAAGGGAGAAGAGATGAGGAGAGGGAAGGGAGAAGAGATGAGGAGAGGGAAGGGAGAAGAGATGAGGAGAGGGAAGGGAGAAGAGATGAGGAGAGGGAAGGGAGAAGAGATGAGGAGAGGGAAGGGAGAAGAGATGAGGAGAGGGAAGGGAGAAGAGATGAGGAGGAGAGATGAGCAAGTGGAATAGGAAATGAAGTGCTTGTGCCTCAGGGCGTGTGTGTGTGTGTGTGTGTGTGTGTGTGTGTGTGTGTGTGTGTGTGTGTGTGTGTGTGTGTGTGTGTGTGTGTGTGTGTGTGTGTGTGTGTGTGTGTGTGTGTGTGTGTGTGTGTGTGTGTGTGTGTGTGTGTGTGTGTGTGTGTGTGTGTGTGTGTGTGTGTGTGTAACACTTGAAGTCAGACAGAGTGAGATGAGAAGAGGTACTCACTCAGTGTAATTGGGGATTTGATTAAGATAACACAACACAAAGACACACAGCCACACAGGCAGTTTAATTAAATATTATTTAGATTGATATCTGCTAGGGTAAAGGCCTTAGACCCTCCCTATCTCTCTCACACACACACACACACACACACACACACACACACACACACACACACACACACACACACACACACACACACACACAAACACAGACACACACACACCACTTAATCACATACACACGAACACACAGTATGAAGGGGCACTGATTTCTCTAGAGCTCCTGGATTATGAGAGAGAGACAGTGAAGCTACAGTTTCAAATGAAAGGCTTCCCAGAGATGACAGGGAACAGACACGCATACACACAGGCACAGAGACTAGTCATTAGATAGAGAGAGAGAGACAGAGAGAGAGGGAGAGAGAGAGAGAAAACAAAAATTTCTTCACACATGGTCGTGGGGTGAGACAGGGATGCAGCTTAAGCCCCACCCTCTTCAACATATATATCAACGAATTGGCGCGGGCACTAGAAAAGTCTGCAGCACCCGGCCTCACCCTACTAGAATCCGAAGTCAAATGTCTACTGTTTGCTGATGATCTGGTGCTTCTGTCACCAACCAAGGAGGGCCTACAGCAGCACCTAGATCTTATGCACAGATTCTGTCAGACCTGGGCCCTGGCAGTAAATCTCAGTAAGACCAAAATAATGGTGTTCCAAAAAAGGTCCAGTCACTAGAACCACAAATACAAATTCCATCTAGACACTGTTGCCCTAGAGCACACAAAAAACTATACATACCTTGGCCTAAACATCAGCGCCACAGGTAACTTCCACAAAGCTGTGAACGATCTGAGAGACAAGGCAAGAAGGGCCTTCGATGCCATCAAAAGGAACATACATTTCAACATACCAATTAGGATTTGGCTAAAAATACTTGAATCAGTCATAGAGCCCATTGCCCTTTATGGTTGTGAGGTCTGGGGTCCGCTCACCAACCAAGACTTCACAAAATGGGACAAACACCAAATTGAGACTCTGCATGCAGAATTCTGCAAAAATATCCTCCGTGTACAACGTAAAACACCAAATAATGCATGCAGAGCAGAATTAGGCCGATACCCACTAATTATCAAAATCCAGAAAAGAGCCGTTAAATTCTACAACCACCTAAAAGGAAGCGATTCCCAAACCTTCCATAACAAAGCCATCACCTACAGAGAGATGAACCTGGAGAAGAGTCCCCTAAACAAGCTGGTCCTGGGGCTCTGTTCACAAACACAAACACACCCTACAGAGCCCCAGGACAACAGCACAATTAGACCCAACCAAATCATGAGAAAACAAAAAGATAATTACGTGACACATTGGAAAGAATTTACAAAAAAACAGAGCAAACTAGAATGCTATTTGGCCCTACACAGAGAGTACACAGCGGCAGAATACCTGACCACTGTGACTGACCCAAAATTAAGGAAAGCTTTGACTATTTACAGACTCAATGAGCAAAGCCTTGCTATTGAGAAAGGCCGCCGTAGGCAGACATGGCTCTCAAGAGAAGACAAGCTATGTGCTCACTGCCCACAAAATGAGGTGGAAACTGAGCTGCACTTCCTAACCTCCTGCCCAATGTATGACGAAATTCCACAGTGTGACATCACAGCAGCAAGATTTGTGACCTGTTGCCACGAGAAAAG